>NC_025690.1:20023259-20034701 GCF_000633955.1 Camelina sativa
TAAGTAGTAGCTGTACTAGTAGTAGCAATAGCTTGTGGTTTGATGAAAACAAGACAGAGGATAAGTTCATGTTGTACTATTGATCTCTTTTACCAACTTTGATTCAACCCCCATATTCTCTCTCTTTCTTTCTCAAAACTGAACATGAATTATTAAAGCTTGTTCTAAGAGGGGTTTAAACGTGATTAATGAGTTTAACTTATTTTTTTATTGTAAATAAGAACTCTCTTTAGATATAATTTGTTGAACTTACAGCTGCTAAAGTGTTAAGTGAAGTTTTTATAGTGGTCAAAAGAACATTGTGACTAACAAATCGATTTCTGTCTACAAACTAACATTTCTATGGCCAATAAGCTTATATCTATCATGAAAAAACATGTGATACAAAAATCTATCATATCATAAAAATGTCGCATCATTTTCTAATAGTTTCATTTTTAACTATTTTGAACTATTTGTTCTTCGGAACATTGGAGTAATTAAGTTAATTTATAGAAAAAGAACAACATTCATATAGGTTTTTAAGATATATAACAGATTTGGAATAGGTTATCTATGTCAACTCCATATTTGTATAGCTAAAATAATCTACCAATACGTTTTTTTACCACCACACCAAAAAAAAAAAAAACTCTTATAATTTGCTTTTAGAGTATAAACTATAAAGAATGCATGAGACTGTGAGAGTATTTGGTATGCTAACTACTTTGTATTGTTCCCCTCACCCTCATTAAGGAATCTCAAAATCTTGTCAATAAGCACAAATTAAAACACATGCATACATATAAATTATATCTTACCATTTAAATTCGAAAACTATTCCCACTTGCATTTCTTCAAGGTATTATTTTTTTCTTTCCATGCTCTTAAGTATAGCCTCATGTATAAGTTATTAATTAACCAATCGTTGATCAAAAGGATGACCATATTCACCACAACATCTATTGTTGTTATTATTATGGATTTTAATAATGATATGGATGGCAAAAATATATTCCCAAACAACATTATGTTCTTAAATATTAAAATTATCGACTTTCTAAAGCGCAACTCAATCATTTTCTTCCAGCGAAACTGGTCAATCGTATCTGCTGCCTTCAAACTTATCCAAACTCATTAGCAAAATTAGTAGAAAGAATTTCACAATGTTTATTAATGGATCTTTCGAATATTTCAGACATCTAGTTGTATATATGTGGTTTTCTTCCTTTTTTTTTGTTGCTATTTCTTTTTTTGTTGCTATTTCTTCTTCCAAGTTTGACTATTGCGCATCTGATGTGACAGAAAATAGACATAATTCCAACATTAGAAATGAACTATAGATAATAAATAACTTATTGATGGTCGAATTTAAAATATAAATCCTAACGCATGATTAATTAGCCACAAACGTCTTTTTTGATACTGATAAGAGAGTCGTACCAAGATTGGGCTCGACATATTAGTATTACTGCATATATTCGTACACAATTGTATAAATTAACTTCTCCGTCAGATTTTGTTTTCTTCTTCGACCGACGAATTAGAAAAGAAAAGAAAAAAGAATCTTCACTGTTTAAATAATCACTAACATATATTTGTACATGCATGATCTCATTCATTATATATTTATATGTAGTTTGAATAGTCTGCATTAAGGGAATGAGGAATTAAAGATGGCGTGATTAGAATTTGAGTGGAGAGGAACTTGACAAAAGGTACGACATTGCCTCTCTGTAAAAGATGCCTATCATTGTGCGACATAATTCATTGAAACACTATTACAGCGATCGACTGATGATAAATATTAGTGACAAGAATTAAAGTTTGATATACAATCAAATTATTGCTAATATTTTTTTTTGGAACAAAGGCTATGACTATATTGGCTTCTATTGCTGTATATGAAAGTCTTAACATGACACGTTTTGCAAAATCCTTTACAAAGAGATTTCTACGGAAAGCACAAATTGAACCACAAGACTATTTCTAGTATTTGTTGGGATTGAGATGCAAGGAATAAAGTAAATCCTAGTAAAGACAAGAACTAGAGTTTATGCTAGTGTTTGAACTTTGACTTTTTGTACTGACCGGTATTTGTTTTTCTTTTTAGTTGAGAGTGGGTATCTAAAGAAGGTAAGGATTGTGACATTTTTAATAAGAATGCACATAACATCGTCCACAGACAGTATGCAAGAGAGTTTATCTACAGCTAAATGTTGTTGAATATGTTAAGGTCAGGAATGCCACACAAGATTTTTTTACTTCTCTTCCCCAATGCTATGCTTACACACAAGACTTTTCACTTCTCTTCCCGAAAGCTTCGCGGGACTACTTTAAGGTCGTTCAATAGGATCTTTAGACGCTTTTCGTAGTAAGAGTATCTTAAGTTTCTGCATCTCCATGAAGAGAATATATCCTATAATCTCTAAGTTATTAATAAAAACATCCAAACCTTTTCAAAATTTATGCATTCCTTGACAGCACAGGGCCACCATATAAGTCAAGCTAGTCCAAATGAAAACCCAATACCCCCATCAAACAGATCTCTAACGAAAATCTTGTTATCTCTAAGCAGAAAAACCATAAAGAGATTATTAGATCAAAGTATGTATTAGGGGAATTTATAGCAAATGTAAAAGGTTCTGTACAATGAATGATATATAAACACTTGAGGATTGTGGGTTAGAGCCAATGTTTTGTGAATCACAAGAAATGCCATTGCCAATAAACTTTGTCGACGATGCCACCACCTGTTCGAACCGCAAGGTGAAGCCTTTCTGCAGCCGGAGGAACTCCCCAGAGATATGGAACTGCCACTGTCATTGTTAGTTTCTCTTGTAAACCGCTTGTGCTCTCTTTCTCTGTAGCAACAATCTTTTTAACACAAAGTAGTAGTTAATTTAGAAAGAACGTTAAAAGGCAAAAGAGAGAGAAAGACAGAGAGAGTGATTTCAAGGTAAACTCAAACCTCTCCACCATGTTCTAAGACAGTGTCTTCAACAACATCACTAAGCATCTCAACAGAACGGCAGAATCCAATGATACATAGTCTTCTTCCCATATCCAGTCCCTAACATTTATACAGTGCACTACATTATCTGTGTTGTCCATAGTTTAGTAAACCGAAAAAGTAAGCGTTGCGTACGTTTGTAGCTGCGATGTCAAATAGAGCTCCAAGGCATAGACCTTGAGCAGGATCCATGTAAGCGCTTTCTTGAAACTTTTGGTGTTTTTCTGGTGATTTGGATCTCCCATGTTTCTTCTGTCACAAAGCATATAATTCAATCTCAACCAAGAAACGACACATGTAAGCAAAACTATGACAGCACAATGAGGCGAGGCGAGTAATTAAACCTCTTAAGATAAGAAACATCGAAATCGGTTCTACATTGTTTACTTATAAGAAATTCCAGACAAGAACACACACATGACACAAATCTGTTATCCACAGGCACGGAATCAAACAGAAAAAAGAACATATGCAATGAAATGCATACATGAGATGGTTTGAGGATAGCACAACGGTCAAGTAACAAGACACCTCTTAGGCTAAGACAGAGTGACAAAATCTCTACAAACATTTGAAAACCTGACTAGATTTGAACAACTTGTAAGAAGTTCCAAGCAAGAACACAAACAAAAGAGTTAAATCAAAAGATAATGAAATTAGCATACATGAGAGGAAGATTTGATGCGGCGAGGAACCATATTGCCTCCAATCTGAACTAACCCATCAGAAGTGAAAAGTGTAATCCTTTCTTCAGGAACCCATTCAATGTCTGTAAAAACAAAACAAAACAAATTGTCACAGATCACAACTCAAGAATTGCATATGATTTCAAGAAAAATGTGAATAAAAGACTTCAAAAACTGTTAAATTACATAATTCAAGGATGATCAACAAGCATCACAACATAACGAGTGAGATCAGAATCACCCTGATTTGGATTAGATCATATGAGAGACCCTAATCTAAATCCAACAATAAGAATGAGCAAGACTCCGAAATTAGATTTACCGTTGTTAGCATCGGACCAAGGGAAGAAGCTAAAAGCATCGTCATCGGAGAAGCTACCGTAATGCGAAGCCTTAACGGCGAATCGAGAAGCCTTCCGAACGCGGGAAAGAAGAAGAGATGAGAATCGAGCGGGTGAAGGAGGATGATGAGAGTGAAGAACAGGAGAGATGGTGAGGTGAGAGGAGAAGGTGGAGAAGAGAAGCGTAGTAGAGGTCTCCGCCATGAGAGCAGCACAAACACAAACAGAAACAGAGAGACGTGGAGGAAGAAGAAGGGGAAAAAAGGAAACAGAGCGAGAGAGTATCTCTCTACGCCACATGCTTTAACGCCGATGCTGCCACGTGTCCCCCTCTTGTTTCAATTTTTTTTTCTTCTCTTTTCATTTTACCATCAAAAAAATTAGTAATATTTAACTGAAAGAATTGCAATAAATTGTGTAATCACAATTCTATGTGGGGATATATATATATATATATATATATATTTAAATAGAAACTGATATAATAACATTTTTTAGAAAATTATATAATCATATTTTAGGAGATAATTGTTGAATTAAGTTCTTCAAAAAAAATTGGCAATACTATTGATAGTAGGGTGGTGAATATTTGGCAGCAATTGTTGAAAATTTAAATTACTAAATTTCTGTGATAAATGTTAAATAAATGTAACCCGAACCCGGTTAGAACCCGAACATAAAGTAAATGTAACTCACCGTTGAGACAAAATTTTGTCTATTTTATTCGTTCTCTTTTATGTGATTTTGGGGAAAGAAAAAAAAAGAGGGCTTGATTAGACACTGGTTTGAGCTTTGATTCGAAACCCTCTTCTCAATGTCTTTCCTCGGCCATCAAGTTTGAATTTAAAATTTGATACTAAATGTAGTAGATATTAGGTATTAGCAAATCATGGTAGATTTTGGATGTAAATATATTTTGATTTTGGGTAAATGTAGATCTTAGCAAATCCTATAATATTTGGAATAGATTGGGAGAGATTATGTAGCTGATATTCCGGGATTGATTTGATATTTGCCTTAACACTCGTTTTTTTCTCTTCTCTCTTGCAGCATTCTGNAACATTTTTTAGAAAATTATATAATCATATTTTAGGAGATAATTGTTGAATTAAGTTCTTCAAAAAAAATTGGCAATACTATTGATAGTAGGGTGGTGAATATTTGGCAGCAATTGTTGAAAATTTAAATTACTAAATTTCTGTGATAAATGTTAAATAAATGTAACCCGAACCCGGTTAGAACCCGAACATAAAGTAAATGTAACTCACCGTTGAGACAAAATTTTGTCTATTTTATTCGTTCTCTTTTATGTGATTTTGGGGAAAGAAAAAAAAAGAGGGCTTGATTAGACACTGGTTTGAGCTTTGATTCGAAACCCTCTTCTCAATGTCTTTCCTCGGCCATCAAGTTTGAATTTAAAATTTGATACTAAATGTAGTAGATATTAGGTATTAGCAAATCATGGTAGATTTTGGATGTAAATATATTTTGATTTTGGGTAAATGTAGATCTTAGCAAATCCTATAATATTTGGAATAGATTGGGAGAGATTATGTAGCTGATATTCCGGGATTGATTTGATATTTGCCTTAACACTCGTTTTTTTCTCTTCTCTCTTGCAGCATTCTGCTATCAGGAATACCATTGAGCATTTCGCCCAACAGCACAGACTTAATTCAAATCAAGCTTTCTTCCTGTTCATCCAGTATGATTGGAATGAAGTTGCTATTTCTCATGTCTTGAACAGGGCAACATCAATCATCAATTCATTTGTATCTGAGATGCAAGATGGGGATGAAGGTGCTCCTGCGAATCAATAAATTGTTGGCAATATAATTTGATAGTGGTGAATATTTGGCAAAAACTATGGTAATTGTTGAAAATTTACATTACTAGATTTTTGTAATAAATGTTAATTAATAAATTTTAGATGTATATATGTAATTAGTTTTTTCAAAGAAAAAATATATGTAAATAACTCTACTCACTAACTAAAAAATCTCTTTTGTTTTATAAAAAAAGCTTTGAATACAATAATTTTTTTAATTAAAACTTTATTAAAAAGAAATAGGATGAGGATGATGATAAAGATGAAAATGAAGATAAAGATGAAGATGAAGTTGAAGATGTAGAAATACCCTATGAGATGTAGAAATACCCTATGAGTTTTGTGTTGCTTGCAACCAAGATACACAATTTGTTACAACCGACTGCACGAAGGATGCTCTTGCACATATTAAGCTTCTCATTAGTTGTCGTCTCTTTGGTTTGTAATTGAACTAGAGGATGTTTCTGTTTGCGCTACTTGAAGAGATGCGTGGAGAATACATTCCACAGTTAGTGACTCACTACACAGCAAAAACTCATCCTCTACGAAGAGGTATTTACTTTGGTTGGTCTTCCAAGGGTGACATATGGAAAACTTTCTTTGATGGTGTCAAAGGGGAGTTTAAGATTTGAAATCTGAGGAGCAATTTTATTCTCTATCTTTTTTATGTCAACTTTGGGCTAGTTTGTTTCTTTTTACGTTTGCTATCTTTGTTTACCATACTTACGGATTAGAAGTTTTTTTTTGTTTGTTTGTTTGTTGACGAGACTAACGCTAAGTCACTACCTTACTACCTTATCAAAACCACAAATCATTTTGTAAAGCCAACAAGATTCGACTGGCTTGAAAGAAGTATCATCATAACCAAAATACATGTTTGTTTATATTTCAACTCTGATAGGAGAACATCTCCATAACGACGATATATCAATTTCAAAATTAATGTACAACGAATTTTTTTGTCAAAATCAATCAAACTCCGTCTACCTCTTGTCTTGTAGATTGTGAACATTTGATCGTAGCCTCGAGAATATGGAGGACAAAAAAGATTCCTTATACTTGGTTGTGGTTTGTATTCAAAGCAAAGGAAATCGAGAAGCTGTGTACAATTTTGACAATCTCAACTTGATGAGCTATAGATCAGATGCCAGAAATGTCTTGTAATGGCATAAACAAAACAAAATATCTTTTACCCGCGCACAAGAAGTAAGATCAAGTAGCCAAACTCTTTACATATATAATCTTTGTAACTAAAGCCTTTCAATTTTCTTTGGTTTAGCGTGTCCATCTTATGAAAAAATACAATATGACAAGTGTCGCGATCATACCAGTGTATTTGATCCAAGTATCAACACGATTGCGCCTCTCAATGAGCCTCAGTACCGAGTTGGAGAGCCCTACGGTGTTCAGAACATCCAAAGCTTTACGCTGTGCCCTCTGACAGATCCAAAAACCCAATGTGAGAAAACCTTAATGGTATTTATTGACTTGTGTGGCGTATAACACAGGTTAAGATTCCGTTAAGGTTACCTTCAAACGATCTCTTTGTTCAGCATATTTGGAGAGGATAGCAACTCCACTGGAAAACGATTCTTCAAGCATTCTCTTCGAATTCTTCACAGAGTTCATAGCTTGAGCTTCCTCATCAAATATTTGCATAATGTGAGCTCCTTCTCCGCTCGCTCTGCCTAACAAATCCGCTCTCTCTTTAGCTTCCAACATCTTTCTCTGATTCCTCGACATGTATTTTTCCAGACTTTGGTTCAAATACTCAGCCTCTTCTCCAACTTGTTCAGTCTTTCTGCAACAAAACCCCACCAAAACTTACTTCTGATTTCAACACAAGAGCTTCAACTATATCACCCTAACGTTCGAGAAGCACTATTTATGAGATTCAGAAAACCAGTAGAAATCAAGAAACACCTAATATGCTTTGTGATTTCAACACAGGAACTTGGACTAAAACTACTCTTATGCATTCAGAGATTTGCAATGATCACTTGCAGATGAATTTAGAATATGAGAGGGATGGAAACAAGAACCTTCTCCAGAGATCACGCTGAGATTTAACATGGATAGAGCGCCAGAGAGCATCCATGTTGGAGCAAAGAGATCGGACCTCAGTA
Source organism: Camelina sativa (assembly GCF_000633955.1). Classification (NCBI taxonomy): domain Eukaryota; kingdom Viridiplantae; phylum Streptophyta; class Magnoliopsida; order Brassicales; family Brassicaceae; genus Camelina; species Camelina sativa. The sequence goes on from NC_025690.1 coordinate 20,031,233, forward strand.
ATGTCTCGTTTAACGGAGGAAGCCAAATCGGGAGAATCCATAGAAGATGACTCGAACCTCTCCAACCTCTCGATTCCATCGCGAGCCTTTAGTAGAATCCTTTTCGCACTACTATATACCTCCGACAAGGATCCGCCTCCTCCGACGCTACCAGACGCCATTGTACACAACTCAGATCAATCAGGACCTTCTCCGTACCTGAATCAGAGTTTGTAGAAATTGAGTAATATAAACAAACAATTGTGGAGAAGAAACAAAAAAAAAAAATCGGATCGAAATTCAAAAATCACCTCAGGAAGGAGAAAGAAGACGATAAAGCTTGTGGCGCGCCGTGTCGGAAATTGCCGCCGGAGCAAATCGCAATCGGAGATGTTACGAGGCGATCTAGATTTTTGATCGGAGAAAACAATACAATAATAAAAGCGCTAAACGCTATGTTAGGCCCATATCCAATACTTAATTGGCCTAGTTTGTTTTTGTTTCGCTCAACTTCAACTTACAAACCCATTATTAGACTTGGTACCAAGTGGTCAAGTAGCATTATTAACAGAGATCTCATACTAACACTAACACAATAACGTTTGGAAAGTTTACGTGTAAAATGATGTGGAATCCACACTACTATTTTATTTGTAAAAGACAATTTAACTTTTCGTTATATCTTTAATATTATATATATGTTCCATTTTTTCGCAAATCTACTTAGTGGAAGTTAAAGAATCATATGAATTTGTGTACCAATAAGGGGACAAATGATTATTCACTATTCTATAAGCTCAAGAATATGTTTGATAGACTAAGCTTTCGTGCATCATGCCGGTATTAATATATTAAAACCTACTATTCAGATATATATATGATTACACTAATAAGAAGGTAACTTATATATATATATATATATATTCAGATATATATATATATATATTTAAGTTACCTTCTTATTAGTGTAATCATGTAAATGTCATTATCATTTGACGAAAAAAAGAGACCCTAGGTAGATATATTACCAACTCCTCTTGGTTGGAATTTGGAAATAACAAATCCACACTTGTTTAGTAAAACAAACTCCTTGTAATAGCAACATTTTCAAAGTGCCGTGTTGAAACTAACACCCCCAAAAAGGCCAATATTATAGTGTTTTTGGCAAAATCATTGTGTACATGATATACATGTACGTACCATCACTTCTATGATCTTCTTCCGATCTCTTCTCTAGTGTTGTTCTTGTGTACACTTATTTACGTGAAATATAAGATATATAAGCTTTGAAGTTTCAAAGATTTATATATATTCACGTAATCACGTGTAACACTCGTTTCCATGAAAGATAAGTGATAAACTTTAGAAATTTCAATGATTATTTTTATGTAAAATTTCAATTGTCACTAGTTAGGTACAAGGTTGTTTCACAAGAATAGTAAGATTGGGAATTTTGTGGTCCAAGATGTTTCATGTTATTGAGTGGACTTCCCCGTAAATCATTTTTTTTTTGCATTTTTTCTTCTTATTTGATTTTTAGTTTAAAACGAAATTATCTCGAAAATTCACATGCACTTAAATGTTTACTACGATTGATATTCGTTAGGAATCAAAATATATTAGAAACATACGATATCGTTATAGGTTAAGCTAATGTTGAGTAATTTGATATATATATATATATATATATATATATTTAGGCCAAATAACAGTTAGATTTTGGATAAATATATTTAATTATTCTGTGACTGACCTCAAATTTATGTTTTTTGTTTTTATTTTGTTATACCACGAAAATGTGGAGTTTGAAATGAATAAAGTAAAAAAGTTTATCTATTAGTAAGATATATACTTAAAACGAAAACCTAAGTTGTAAGTTGTCTTTGATTTTTTGTTCATTGTATCTTTCCTATGACTTATATATCACAAAAAACGCCGCAGTCCCACCACATTTCACAATCACAAAAGTCATATTCACATGCATGTGCGGATCGATATTTCACATCCAGTCAATTATAAAGTTCTGACAAACCTTGCAGGTAGAACAATATATATTCTTTAAAATTAGCTGAGCACCTTACTCGTTAATTACATTTTGTTTTTATCTATTATAACAATCTAACTTCGAGCTAGTGCAACATATACAAGTGAAAAATCATATCACGTAAGGATCAGCTGAAATCTTTTGAAAGGACACATAGTGAAAGTAGACAACTCTGTAAAAATTTCGTTATATATAATTGAAATGCTCTTTATAACAATTAATACTAAATATGAATGTATGAGTCATAAACACAATCATAAACTATATATAAACAAGCATGCAGGTAAAAATTTAAATGAAAAAGTTCTAGGTAACTGATTTTTTCTTTTCTGTTGTACTGAAAAAAATAAAAATCGTCATTGGATAAGTTCGACCAATCAATCAGTAAAGGAAACAGATTCAGATATGGACATATACTTATGTCTTCACCGAAAACAATAAGGTCGTTTTATAAACTTTCTAGGCACTTGCTAGATGTCACGGAGACGTGAATGAGATGGACCCTTGAAACTCTAGCTACTACCATAATTCATTTTTCTTTTTTTTAGGTTCAATAATAATTCTAGAGTTGAAAAAGTACTAAAATTATAGAACAGAAAAGAAGTTGGAAAAATAGTATGATAATGGAATAGGATTAGTGCACAACTGCACATGTTCTCCATTTGCCAAAGGACCAAACCTTTGTTTCTCTATCTCATCGTATTCATTTCATCGGATCAAAATTTTCATTGCTTATGGGTTGACATTTGTTGGTTGAATATCTTTATACTGATTATCTTGTAAGCAAATTTTGAAGTTTCATATGATAATTACTGGTGATTTAGAAGGATCTAATCATTAATCAACTTTCAAAAATATTGGAGGATTTAACCTACAATTACGAACCACCTGTATCATTAGCAAAAATAATGAAAGGTTTTGAATGATTAGTAGCATTGAGTAACTTTCTTATTAAAATTTTGCTACCTCCCTATATATAACAGTGTTGGAAATAAAAGATAGATTTTAGTCATTTGGCTGAGTGGCCTAAATAAGTGGATAACAATAGCAAACAAACAAAAAATGCCATCTCATGACCGTACAGCCATACAATTAGGGATTTAACATGCGAAGAAAAAGCTTTCACAAAAAGAAAAAGATCTAATCATTGATTGGAAAGAAAATTCAGTAAAGAAATTCAAAAAAAACGTAGGTTTTATGTGATTTTTAAGTATCTAAAAATACCTTAATTACATGTATAGTGTAAATGAAATATCAAAATTGAGCAAGCTAGCAAATTTAGAATAAATAAATTAATAACATAAAAATCACTATGAAATAAATTAAAGTAATTGCAACACAATAGAATGGAGAAAATGCTATATATTCAAAGTAATAAGGACTAGACGATATAATCATTTATCTGTTGTAAACTAGAGAATTTAGGAAGTGAAATCTCTTAGTCTT
>NC_025690.1:20034761-20041985 GCF_000633955.1 Camelina sativa
ACTGTGAGCGGGCCGGTCTATGGAGTCCACAAGTGTTTTACAACATTATCTGCAATATATGAGTAATCTATTGATAAAATAAAACAACGTTGTCAATCAATAGATTACTCATATATGGTAAAAAAAAATTGATTTTGGTAAAAAATAATAACATGATGAAGAATAACATATTGCCATCATTTATCCTTGGTTTAAGAGGATAAATCTGTTTAGAGGAGATCACATGTACTAATTTAATTTGAACATAGGAGAAAAAGCTAAGAAAATAGAAAACTAAAAAGAGAAAATAAAGAAAAAGGATCAAAGAGCATAAAGCAAGTGGTGTGGCACATATGAACAAGCCAAACACAGATGAATTTAGAACTAACATGCTCACACATGCATCCCCACCCCAATGTGTGAGTCTAAATATTTAATGAAAATTAATTATATTATTTTCATTGCTGAAGATAAATTAGATTATTTTTATCGTTTATATTTATTTTTAAAAAATGTTTAACAATACAAGTTTTATAACAAAATGTTTACAAATCAAAACGCTTAGTAATTTATACAAACACGCATGGTTCAAAATTATTATGGTATTCATATCTAACAGTCGAGAAGGCACTATTAAAAGAAGTATGTACGAACCTGACAATTAAGATGGAGATTCACGACACCAAGATTCCTTAACCTTTACAATAATTGATACAGTGACGTGAAGGCACTTGCGAATTTTCCAGCCCACTCATTTGGCATAAAACTAATTACATTTGTAGATTAAAGATGTTAAAAATATCTAATTAGTAGATTAAACTTTAAAAAAATGAGCCAATTATTAAGAGCAACAGAATATTTAATTACAAAATAAATATTAAATTAAAAAGTGACTAGAAAATTTGCATTTAAACAAAGACGACGAACATAAAGAAAAATACACAAAGCAAGGGCACGTGTGGAGTTTTGCTGTGATTTAGCTTTCTATTCTGATGGAAAACACCAAACTAAACTTCTTCTTTCTCATTTATTTTGTTGAAATTAACTGTTAGTTAACCCTTTAGCTAGTTTATGCATATTTTTGATAAAGTTTTAATAAAATTTAGAATTTGGCATAATAAATTTATACAAAACAAAGAAATGGTATTTTTGTTTTCTACCAAAGTCTTTTCAGATAAATGGTATTTTGGATTTTTTACCAATTACAATATATAAAGTATCTTAAGTTTTTAAAAAGTCTTTATCATATACATAATTCAACCATAAATATAATTAAATTTTGGTAGTTTAAATGATATATGAATCTCATCTATCCCACATATATGTAGTAAATTTGGAAAATGGGATCATATCAGTTTAATAAGATAAACCCCATAGATAAATTATTAGTGATAAGCTGTCAAAATATAAATGTTCGTTTGTCGTCGCATATTGCTTTATACTTATGCCCATCATAGTTAACTTTTATAGGGATTATTCCACTGAATCAAAATCTCAGTGCCGTTACAAAAAAGTTAAAAATTGTCAAAAAAAAAAAAAAAAACAAAATCTTAGTAGAAGAGATTATCTGAAAAAAAAAAAAATCAAAATCTTGTAATTGGTAAAAAATCCAAAATATCATTTAGTAGATTGCTAAAAAAATGGATTGCTGCTAAATATTGCTAAAATACCATTTTGGATTGCACACTATAGTAGATTGCTGCTAAGGCGAGGCTGTCTCTATTGTACCATCTCGAAAGTAAATAATGCAATGTCTCAACTGTACCATCAACAAAGCCAATAATGCAGTCTAGCACTTAAATATAAGTATCAAAACTATTACTCCTCCCTCTGATTTTTATTACTTGTCTACAATAAAGTTTACCAATGTAATACTTGTTATTCTTATTTACCAATGTAACTTTTACAATAAAGTTTCAAATATAACCCTATTAAACTAACACAATAAATAAAATAATAAATTATTTGTGAGATTAAACTTGTTAATTTACATAGTTTCTTAATTTGCGTAAAATTTTCTAGAATGACAAGTAAATAAAATCGGAGGGAGTAGTACTTAGTTATATATAAAAGACATGCATATATGTGACTAGTATTTAGTAAAAAACAATTCGAACTTTGTATTGGATTCAGTTAAATTCACAGAATTTTTACTCGAGTAAATTATATACCCATACGAAAATGTACTTAAATACTACGATGTTTATTACAGTAGTAGTAATTAAGATAGAGTACTATCAAAGAAAATACAATTTTCACCACCGGTTCTTTCCCAAGGTACTTGTCAAAGTCAAGTCAGGTTTATAGGTTGAGAATGAACCAGCATATGCGGACACATTGACGAAACTGACCAAATTGCTGCAAGCATGACGGTGTCTAGAATCTTATTGTTTTAACGTAATTATAATATGGCATAAGAAAATTGAATTATTTTCATCACTCGCATAATTTAAAAGTTCCTTTTTTTGAACTTTGTTCCCCCAAAAAAAGTCAAGGGATAAATGTGTAAACGAGCAAAATCAACGAATGCGACTTTTATAAATTTTAATTGTTAGTTTGCTAGTCCTCGATACATTAAACATTGTAAGAAAATGTATTTTATTTATTTGCCAACAGATTTTTTTTTTTTTTTAAATTTATTTGCCAACAGAAAATTTTTAATCAACTAATCTTCATCTCATTAATTCTACTATTAAAGTATCGATTTTTTTTTGATGGATGCGATTACTTGGAATCATTTGACTAATGGAATAATATTGTGTTGACTTCATGAATCTTAGTTTTTCTTCCCTCAAATATTGGTGATTCTAACCATACGAACTATTGTGATTCCCATGTGAACTTCAGTTTTAACTTTAACCAAAAATAAAAATATATTAAAACCAATGAAATACAAAATCAGACATTTGATTAACCCCTAAATTTGCAAAATGTCATCAAGAGAGTTAAGAAAATATAGGCACAATGAGTGTCATGTCCACCACTTTCCAATAGAGGTACTTGAGTGGGCATTCGAGTTTTTTTGTTTTGTCTCCAATTCAAATTCTACAATAAAATATCAAATTCATGTATGTGTTTCTGTATATATATCCAAGAGTGTGTGATATGCGTCTTATTTTTTTTGCTTTCTCCGTCACTGATCTGATTAGTACTATAAAGATACGGAAAATTATTTATAATCCCTTTGTTTAGGGAGGGAATTTGGACCACCCAACTTTATATTATCATGTACTTAGTTTTTAATTGTTTGCTTTAATAATAGATTTTCCTGAAGAGAGACTAAGCAAGAGCACATGATCTCTGATTAATATTATGCTGTGTTTACAAGATAAAATATGACTAAAACTGATGAATAACCGTTGACTGATATTGTGCTGTAATATCGGAGTAAAACTGTAAAAGTAATAGTTCTTTGGTTTTGTTTTTCGGTCTGAAATCGGTTCGGTATATAACTCTAATTAGTCTTCTGTTCCGAGTAGGAAATAGAATAACAATTAGTGAATAAACAAAACTGTAAATATGAGTATTTTTTTTTTATAAAAAGTGTATAACTTATTTCAAATATTAGCATTTTGAAATAAAAAGAATAATAAAATCCACCTTGTCGCATTAAATATCACCAAGTACAGGAGCTGAAGTCAATGTTTGCATGGATGTGTGTCTCTAACAAAAATCGACTACTATTTGCATTTATATTCACACGGACACGATATCGATTTCTGTGTTTAAGAAGTCTTTCAGATGTAGGTTATGTAATGGACAGCATCCGATTGCAAAAGTTAACAAGAGTCGGAAATTACTTTCCCTTACTTTCTACATGATTTTTGTTTTTCTTTTCAACTGTTTGTTTTCTACTCAATTTATTACCACTTTCCATTTACGTGAGTGTCCTATGTACCAATTCGAGTCCCCCTTGAGGTTCATTTTCATGTGTTGTCATTTTACCCCTATTTAATTGACATGACCTACGTAACATATCCATATTCCTACGGCTAAAAGGGTTATATATGTTTGTGTTGTAGAGAAATAGTTTTCTGAATAACAAAAAATTAATATTGGAAGATAACTCTCGTATATAGTATCTTCACATTTTTTTTTTTTTTGGACAAAATAGTATCTTCACATTCATCTAAAGCTTTTCATTTGATTTAGTTTTTGAGGTGTTTATTTAAACTCACATATTCCGTCTTCCCACGTAAGTTTATTTCCATATTAATCCATTTAAATTAAAAAGAATTAAATTTATTGCTTTAGTTATGATTCAGGTGATTGAAGTAACACTGGAGTGGTGTTTATCTTTTAATGCAATCCGTCGTGAATTATGTTACCATCAGTGACTTTTGTGTAAATGAAGATAAAGATATGCATCAGAGTCAGAGGACATGTGTTGATCTCGTGGATAAATAGTCTGATTCTGTAAAATAATTTCCTTGAATTACAGTACCATTTATTACACAGTGCACCAACAATATATATACTTCTATTTACACAGTCACAAAATTTTAAGTTCTTCATTTATTTTCTTTCTTTTTTTTTTTATTTCAACGGGACAAAGCCATAGAAGGTGTAGTAGCTAAGTTAACGCTAATGTCAGGATCGAAGTAGCTTCACTGCAGTCTGCGCATGTTGTCTCCTTTCACTGTTCAGGAAAAAAGAAAACCAAGTGGGCCAATGACTGTAGTAACTTTTTTAAACAAAAGGGTTTTTAACCAAATCCATTTCGATTATTTGCTCATAAATAATGAAATTAGTTGGTAAAAAATGATTAAGTAGGAGGATAAAAAAGATAGGGTAGGTTTTGTTTTCAACAAACGAGGGAATCACCGACGTGACTTTTGGTTAAAAAGACCATATTCGTCTCTAGGAATTTGTTTATATGAAAATAATTCAGAAATAAATCATTTTTGACTTATGAAACAATTGTAGCAAAAAACAGAAAAGTACAAATTAATACATTTCGAAATATAATCGTTTAGTCAAAAATGTCAGAGTGAGAAAGAAAGAAAGAAAGAAAGAGAGATGACTTTTAACAAATGTTTATAGGAATTCATCTAAAGGGTTCGAATTCTGATGTGAAAATGTTTTCATGTGTATCCCTAACGATGAAGCTACCAATGTGAGCCGCCTAGTTGGATGTTCTCTGCCTTTTTCTTTTTATCACGATGTCTATGCTAATTACACAAATAGTCATCCTACTCATTTAATAATGTCAAACTATATAAAATATACTTACTAGTTATCAAAACAATGTTGGTTAGTTCGCATTCTAACTTGTTTAACTATTTCACAATTTTGTTCGATGATTGAATTGTGTATTTAAAATGGATCTAAGCTCCTCGACAACCCAACATACAATTTATTCGGGTAAAGTGTTAGACTACTATGCGGAAGCGTGAAACCGGAAACGTACCTTCACCGGTTTAGTGACGAATATGGCATGAATCGTCTGAGAACTGATGCAGAGATCGGGGTTGAAATCACAGATGGAAATCAACCACAAGCCACTGTTCAAGTGCCCTTTCCGTTGATCTCTCGAAGTTTTCTCTCTCTAGAACGTTTTCTCTCTCTAATTTCTCTCTTTGTCTTTGTGTCGATGCCCACAAAGTTATTTCTTTTGTTTGTCTACATTCCCTCTTTTATAGACAAAGATAAGTGTCTTTACGAAGGGACACAAATGAGTTAGTCATAGAGTTATGACTCTTAACTTACATAACTACCGGTCAACTAAACCGGTTCGGTATGCTGATAAATCATGGGCGCAAACCGACTTTCAACCAACATCTCCCACTCGCACATGATGGGAAGCGACTACTACTAGAGAGATCTTTAAAGTTAAGCTCGAGAGCTATAACTCGGAAATCATACGGCAAATGAACCGTGCGACCCTGCGAGTACACCTGCACTTGGGAGCTAAATTATGCACCTGTTAGGAATACATAACTGCTACAACCCTGAAGAAAATAATTGCATTTCAGCATGTCTCGCTGTTCCCCAAACTCATTTATCTTTTACATCAATCTTAACATATCTTATCCCTATAGCATATGTTAGACATTTCACATCATGTGTTCACTATATTCAAACTCCAATTGAGCGATATAGTGGCTGGCCAGCAAACACATATGTCAATGTAAAATCAAATAGTTTTTCCCTTCCGTACTTATGTCTATCCGTTCTAAACTAACCGCTTTCCTAGCATGTCCCATAAGGCTAATTATTCCATCACCATTGGATAAACATACTAAAGTAGCGAACATTAGCTTATCCCTTCAGAACATAGACGAAGGTTCAAGGGTAACTCTTGAAACCATAGTGTGGTTTATAGGAACTCACATTGCGGATGATAGGGATTACAAATAAAATATCATTCGCTTCCTATATTGTCGGACTAGCACATGTGGTATGACTCACATGTCATAGTAGTTAACTCTTTTCAAAAAAATGTGTCAATTGGTTAAACCAAGTACTACTATGAGGATCAAGCTACTATCATCTCGCTGTCTAGCGCCTGATTATGTACTTATCCCGCTCTTCCAAGTATTCATGATTTTGGGTCAATCATGATTGATATCTTAATAAGCATATCTCATCTTGACTCTTTATCAAGGCAACATTAACTAGCCTTACAAAAACAAGCTCCCACTAGCGCCAAGCTGGTCATGTCTCATCTCAACATCTCACAAAGAAATTTGAGGCGATTGTTCATGTGAGTGAACCAATCTCCTACTTGGTGACACTTCTTATTATTTGTGTGTAATATGCAAACATAAAAAAAAAATGACCGATGTATATGATATCAAAAAAAATATATATATATATATCATTAAATATATATGTAATATCCAATACAAATACAACGTCAAATGACAAAATTTTCATAAGTACACAAATCAAATTCTACGCATACCTAAAGCTCGAACATGAGCGAGATAAACATCTCTTGGGATGGGTTTGGTAAATGGATCAGCTACCATCCTATGCGTAGATATGTACTTAATGACCACCTCCTTATTTGCCACAATGTCTCTCACGAAATTATTTTTGATTGCAATGTGCTTTGTCCTTCCATGATACTTATGATCTTTCAAGAAAGCAATACACGCTTGACTATCACAATGAATAGTCACAGGGCACGAAGCCTCTGGAGTGATCTGTAAGCTTTCTAAGAATCTTCTTAGCCATACAGCTTCTTGGACTGATGCTGAACATGCAATGAACTCAGCTTCCATTGTGGATAGAGCTGTA
>NC_025690.1:20043260-20045942 GCF_000633955.1 Camelina sativa
TGATTTGGGCGCTTCTTGTAGTCATTAAACCTCTGATTAAGTCTCCTAAGTTTGGTGGCTGAAGTGGCACCAAACTTTTCTTTCAACGCCTCCCACATGCCTTTAGCAGTGTCATACTCTTCAAACTCACACATAAGATCATCTTGCATGCAACTCAGCAACGTAATGCGAGCGATGCTATTCTTTCTTTTCCAGACAACATATGCCTCTTGATCCCTTCTATGTTGAGCGGTAGTACCCTGCTCAGGCTCTTCCATGAGATGGAAAATAGTCTCTTTCACCTCTTGCTCTTCAAGGACATACTGGACTTTGCGATACCAAATATCGTAGTTGTCACCATCCAGTTTGTCTCCTCTATTGAGCTCCGCAATAATATTCTTACAAGCCATGCCTGTTGGAATATTCAAAGACATTAATTCGTTTGCATATTTATTCACACATAACATACATTTTGCCATAAACATAAATCAATCTAGTGTAACTCAATTTATAATACAAGATCGAGAGTTCACTATGTTCCCAATCATCACCCGTATTACAATCTTGTCACAACAAATTAACTTATATCATGCAAAATTTTAAGTTCTAAACTAAACTAGAACTCCCACTTAATTAAAGTATTTTCTAACATGAATTAATAAATAAAACATGCTTCATTAAAAAAAAATTTTGACAAAAAAAAAATAATAATAATAATTTCAGATTCTTAATTTCCTTATCACGACAAAACTAGGGAAATTTAATTTTTAAAAAATTTGGACATACCAAACTCATTTTATTGAATAAACAATATATGTTTTAAACAAATCAGAATCTGCCACATGGCGATTACTGTTCATCGTCTTCCTCATATATATATTAAACGCCCATTTACACGGAAAAATTTCGGCCCCTATAACTCTCTGTATACTGAAGGAAATCAGGCGTGCGATATACCATTAGAAAGAGAATTTCAATATCTACGCATGGCCACCGAAATCATGCGATTACGGATTTTTTACAGAGAGTTATGGGCGAATTAAAATCGGCGGTTTATTCACATATTGTCTCAAATTTATGCATTCAAATTCGGTTCTTAAAGCGATATGATAACTAAGAATGAAAAACATGCCAGAACCGTAGCCAAAAGCTCTGATACCAAAGTTAGACTACTATGCGGAAGCGTGAAATCGGAAACGTACCTTCACCGGTTTAGTGACGAATATGGCATGAATCGTCTGAGAACTGATGCAGAGATCGGGGTTGAAATCACAGATGAAAATCAACCACAAGCCACCGTTCAAGTGCCCTTTCCGTTGATCTCTCGAAGTTTTCTCTCTCTAGAACGTTTTCTCTCTCTAATTTCTCTCTTTGTCTTTGTGTCGATGCCCACAAAGTTATTTCTTTTGTTTGTCTACATTCCCTCTTTTATAGACAAAGATAAGTGTTTTTACGAAGGGACACAAATGAGTTAGTCGTAGAGTTAATAACTCTTAACTTACATAACTACCGGTCAACTAAACCGATTCGGTATGCTGATAAATCATGGACGCAAACCGACTTTCAACCAACATAAAGTAACCAAACATTATCTACATAAAATTAGCATACGTATTCACATACACTATAATATTTGTCATTTGAATTCGTAGCATATGGCATTGTTAAGCCGGTCTACTCAGTCAGCTATTATATGCCTTTTCTTTTGACATAGGAGAATTAAAATTAGGGATCTTCAGAGGCGTGATTAAAGCAGCTTCAACTTCTCTTTCCCACAAAAGATGGCTTTCAATACTATATATAATTATTTATTTTCCGTACCACAGTGTCTTACTCTGACTCTGATTTTATTTCTTTTTTATTGAATAATCACAAAAAATAATTCACTATCACGACGTTCGTTTTTTAATAAAAATCTCTATAAACTAAACCGGGTTAGATTCGTTTTCGTTTACCAGGTGTCTGTTAATGTGACCCCCATTATCTTATCTCTTTATTTTGTTAATGATGATGATTAAAGCAATTAGAACGAATTAGAAAAATAGAGGAAACAATTAAAGCTGAGACCGTAATTATAGGAATGGGAGACTTGACAAATGGAAGATGTGTGAAAAATGAACATATATATGTTTTCTTACACACTCCCAACCCTTTTTCACTTGGACTCATTGGAATATACTCACTCCGTTTCGATATATAAGAGGTTTGGAGTGAAATCACGCAAATTAAGAAATGACCACTTTAAAAAAGTTCAACCAAACACAAACAAGACTGTATAATAAAAAATATTAAACTAATCTAAAAGTAACATAAAAACTTAAAAATATCTTATTATATTATGAAACAAAAAAATCTTTTTTAAAATATTCAATATTATGAAACGGAAGGAGTACAAATTGTTTTGTGTGTACATTATCATTATTCAATGTCAAACGAAACTCAACCACCAAAAATTGCTTATAATTACCCCAAAGATAAGAAACGACCGATTTGAAGAAGTAGCAAAGGAGATTAGATCTACTGGAAAAAAAAAAACTTTTTATAGAACATTTTATATGATAAGTTGCAAGTGTAGCTGTAACATTGAACATATTAATTAGCAATTCGATTTGATTCGTAAACATATTTATAACCGTAAGACTTTTTGATTTTTGAAGGTTTCTCCGTAACATCATTCACATTTTTATATGCTACTATTTTAAC
>NC_025690.1:20046091-20100062 GCF_000633955.1 Camelina sativa
AAATGGAAGATGTGAAAAAAAAAAAAAAAAAAAAGACGTGTGAACAACTGAACATATATATGTTTTCTAATACACTCCCAACCCTTTTTCACTTGGACTCATTGGAATATACAATTGGTCTGTGTGTACATTATCATTATTCAATGTCAAACGAAACTCAACCACCAAAAATTGCTTAAAATTACCCCAAAGATAAGAAAGGACCGATTTGAAGAAGTAGCAAAGGAGATTAGATCTACTGGAAAAAAAAAACTTTTTATAGAACATTTTATATGATTAGTTGCAATTGTAGCTGTAACATTGAACATATCGTTGGTTAGCATTTCTATTTTATTTGTAAACATATTTATAATATTTTTTAATTTTTTAAGGATTCTCCGTAACATTATTCACATTTATTTTAACAAAAAAACAATAGTCACATTTTTATATGCTACTATTTTTAACAAATAAACATGTTTTTCTTTTCCGTAATAACCATGTTTTTATTAACCCAGTAATTTTCTATTGTTGGTGCTAAAGATTCATCACTAGTACTGTACACATTTCCATGATCGAAAGAACAATCATAATCGATAATAATTGTACCTACCAAATTCGGTCAATAATTAAAAAAAAAAGTTATTATATTTTTAAATAGTACTCCACTTAGTTTTTTTTTGTTGTCATTGTATCTTACCTATAGTATCTTACTGTAAAAATTTCTATATTTTTTTGATTGTTGATAGTTTTTAAAAGATTTGAGACCAATGAATAGAAGAAACTGTTGTAAGTCAAAAAACTTACCTCCATTTTAAACAGTGTTGTATGTCGGATTCCATCAATCTCTCTCTCTTCCATCATCTGTCACTTTCTTTGTTTTCTACGCAACAAAGAAACCGAAGAAAAAAAATAATACTAAAATCAATATTAACTTTTTGGAGACAAAATATAAAAAATAACGCACTAAAACGCAAACGAATCCAAGAACATGGAAACAAAATATGTAAAAGGAAATAAAAACATCAAGCGTGGGCTGTGAAAATCACTACACGAAAAGAAAGAAAAAAAATCCAAAATTTTCGGTAATCTAATTTAATTCTCTTTACAAAATTGGCATAGAACAGAAAATAAATACACTACATTAACTCACTAAAAATACACAAGTTCACTGACCAGTCAGATTCTCAATATGTTACAAAAAATTAAACGGTAAAAACAATTAATAAATAAGGAAATAAGGTATGTTTTTAATTTTAAAAACGGAAGTGGGATTAGTCAAGACTTAAAAAGAGTATGGGAGAAGGCATATTAGAGAGCGGAAGAAAACTCAAAGATGAGATTATAAAATTATAAGTACTGTGAAGAAGAAGCTATTTGTTTTTTATATACAATTTATAAGAAAATACATATATTTTTTTTATTTTTTTTTTTATTTTTCTTCAGGGCTGTTGTGGTTTTTGTTTTTGAGGTTCTCTATAAAGCAAAGTTAAAAAACAGATACACAAATGTCCCAAGAATCTGATCAGACAAAACAAGAAGAAGCAGAAGAAGAAGAAATTAAAGAGCCACTTGAACTATGGCGCTGGTCCGAAATGCAAGGCATTGAGCTTCTCCCTGATAACAACAACAACAACAACAACGACTCTATAAACCCAGAAACAGAGCTCCGGAGAAACTCGCCGGAAATGGACAATGACGGTGGTCCTCCTCCTCTTCCTCCCCTTCCTCCGCCGACACAAGTGGTTGAAGAGCCTAAGAAAGCAGAGATTCCAGGAGTTGCTTTCAGAGAGCTTTTCAGATTCGCCGACGGATTAGATTATGTACTGATGGGAATTGGCTCTGTTGGTGCTTTCGTCCATGGCTGCTCTTTACCTCTGTTCCTTCGTTTCTTCGCCGATCTTGTTAATTCCTTTGGTTCTAATGCTAATGACGTCGACAAGATGATGCAAGAAGTTCTCAAGGTACTCTTAAAGTTCAAATCTTTTTGTTCAAATCTCTGAAAAAACAACACTAAACTGAAACTTTTTTTGCAGTATGCACTTTACTTTTTAGTGGTTGGTGCTGCAATCTGGGCTTCTTCATGGGCAGGTTAGAAGAAAGAGATCTAAGCTTTATATACTGTTTTCTTGATCCGATTCGATTTTTTAAGTTTAGTGTTGTTGTGAACAGAGATTTCGTGTTGGATGTGGAGTGGAGAGAGACAAACAACGAAGATGAGGATTAAGTATTTAGAAGCAGCTTTAAATCAAGACATTCAGTTCTTTGATACTGAGGTTCGAACTTCAGATGTTGTCTTCGCTATTAACACCGACGCTGTTATGGTTCAAGACGCCATTAGTGAGAAAGTAAGAAACTTTTTACATTTCTTTTTGTTCTTTGTTCTTTTTGTTTCTTCTTCACTCATCTGATCTGTTTTGTTTTTCAATGATGAAATCTCAGTTGGGTAATTTCATTCATTACATGGCGACTTTTGTATCTGGATTCATCGTTGGTTTCACGGCGGTGTGGCAACTAGCGTTAGTGACTCTCGCGGTGGTTCCGTTGATAGCTGTGATCGGAGGAATTCACACAACTACTCTCTCAAAGCTGTCTAATAAGAGTCAAGAGTCTCTTTCACAAGCTGGTAATATCGTCGAACAGGTAGAGTGCAGCACAAATCCCTTGAAAACAAAAAAAAAAATTAAAGTTTCTATTTTTGTCAAATCTAGTAATCATCAATCATCTGGGTGTTTTTGGGTCTGATTCGATTTGTTTAAAAAAATGGCAGACAGTGGTGCAAATCAGGGTAGTGATGGCTTTCGTTGGAGAGTCAAGAGCTTCACAAGCTTATTCATCAGCTTTAAAGATAGCTCAAAAACTTGGTTACAAAACAGGTTTAGCTAAAGGAATGGGACTTGGTTCTACTTACTTCGTTGTCTTCTGTTGCTACGCTCTCTTGCTTTGGTACGGTGGTTATCTCGTTCGTCACCATTTGACCAACGGTGGTCTCGCCATTGCTACAATGTTCGCAGTCATGATTGGTGGATTGTAAGCTACTCAACTCTTCTCTGTTCATCACTCTTCTTCTTATCATGTGATTTTTGAAATTGGTTTGTTGATGGAGATGAGGTTTTGATTGTTGGTTTAAAAGGGCATTGGGACAATCAGCACCGAGTATGGCTTCATTTGCGAAAGCTAAGGTTGCTGCTGCGAAGATCTTTAGAATCATTGATCACAAACCTACAATAGAGCGCAACAGTGAGTCTGGTGTGGAGTTAGATTCTGTCACGGGTCTTGTTGAGCTGAAAAATGTGGACTTTTCGTATCCGTCAAGGCCAGATGTTAAGATTCTTAACAATTTCTGCCTCTCTGTTCCCGCTGGGAAGACCATAGCTTTGGTTGGGAGCAGTGGTTCAGGGAAAAGCACAGTCGTTTCGCTTATAGAGCGGTTTTACGACCCGAACTCAGGTTAACAAATTTAACATTCTGATACATTTTTTTCAAGCTGTTTTGTTTCAGCATTGTTAGTTTAACAAAGTTTTATTGTGTCTCTGCAGGACAAGTTTTACTAGATGGTCAGGACCTGAAGACGCTGAAACTGAGATGGTTAAGGCAACAGATAGGGCTTGTGAGCCAAGAACCTGCATTGTTTGCCACTTCTATCAAAGAAAACATACTCTTAGGCCGTCCTGACGCAGATCAAGTTGAGATAGAGGAGGCTGCTCGAGTCGCAAACGCTCATTCTTTTATCATTAAACTACCAGATGGCTTTGACACACAGGTCTGGTGTTTTTTTCATTACTCATTCAAATGAATTGGTTTATTTGAATCTTTAATTTCATTAGTTTAAGGTTTTTTTGAAAGAGTCAAAAGAGAGAAGAAGAAGGTATGGTCATTAGAAAAGCATTTATAACAGAGTAACATGGGTTTGGTCAAGTCAACAACGCATGTGAGACCCAGACAAGTAGTTTTAGTCATGTGTCTTGATGTTGAATATTTTTGAGTGTTCATGTGCTTGTTTTTTTCTTCCCACTTTAACTTCAAAATCAGCAACCACTATTCCAATGGATTTTAATCACTTATTTCAGTTTATTTACATTCTTGTTGGTAAATGTGAAAAATGTCAGGTAGGGGAGAGAGGGTTGCAGCTATCAGGTGGGCAGAAGCAAAGAATAGCAATAGCAAGAGCAATGTTGAAGAACCCTGCGATACTTCTTTTAGATGAGGCGACGAGTGCATTAGATTCTGAATCAGAGAAGCTTGTGCAAGAAGCATTGGATCGTTTCATGATTGGAAGGACTACTCTCATCATTGCTCATCGCCTTTCCACCATACGCAAAGCTGACCTTGTTGCTGTGCTTCAGCAAGGAAGTGTCTCTGAGATTGGAACGCACGATGAGCTTTTCTCCAAGGGAGAAAACGGAATCTACGCTAAGTTAATTAGAATGCAAGAGGCAGCTCATGAAACTGCCATGAGTAATGCTAGAAAGAGTAGTGCAAGGTATATATTCTGATTCATTTTGTGTCACACTTAGGTGCTTTTCTTACGTGACTAATGTAAATATATATTTATGTTGCAGACCTTCAAGTGCTAGAAACTCGGTTAGCTCGCCAATAATGACTCGGAATTCGTCTTATGGAAGATCACCTTATTCAAGGAGACTCTCAGATTTCTCAACTTCTGATTTCAGCCTCTCTATTGAAGCTTCTTCTTATCCAAACTATCGACACGACAAGCTGGCCTTTAAAGATCAAGCCAATTCGTTCTGGCGACTAGCTAAAATGAACTCGCCGGAGTGGAAATACGCTTTGCTTGGTTCTGTAGGCTCTGTCGTTTGCGGCTCCCTCAGTGCTTTCTTCGCATACGTCCTCAGCGCAGTCCTAAGCATCTACTACAACCCGGACCATGAATACATGATCAAACAGATTGATAAGTACTGTTATCTCTTGATCGGTCTTTCTTCTGCAGCACTTATCTTCAACACGCTCCAGCATTCTTTCTGGGACATTGTGGGTGAGAATCTGACCAAGAGAGTCCGTGAGAAGATGCTCACTGCCGTACTCAAGAATGAGATGGCTTGGTTTGATCAAGAGGAGAACGAAAGTGCAAGAATAGCAGCTCGGTTAGCTCTTGATGCCAATAATGTGAGATCCGCTATAGGAGATAGAATCTCAGTAATTGTGCAGAATACAGCACTGATGCTAGTAGCTTGCACTGCCGGGTTTGTTCTACAGTGGAGACTAGCACTTGTCCTTGTTGCAGTCTTCCCTGTTGTTGTTGCTGCAACTGTCTTACAGGTTTGTGTTTTTACAAAGCAAATGCATACTCTTATTGTTTGTTCTTAAATCTAATTCTCTGTTTTGTCTTTTCAATAGAAAATGTTCATGTCTGGATTCTCGGGAGACCTGGAAGCGGCGCATGCCAAGGGAACACAGCTCGCTGGTGAAGCCATAGCTAATGTGAGGACAGTCGCGGCCTTCAATTCAGAGGCAAAGATTGTTCGTCTATACACTGCAAACCTTGAACCACCACTGAAACGCTGCTTCTGGAAAGGACAGATCGCTGGAAGTGGTTATGGTATAGCTCAGTTCTGTCTTTACGCATCATACGCTCTCGGGTTATGGTACGCATCATGGCTTGTGAAACATGGCATCTCTGACTTCTCCAAAACCATAAGAGTCTTCATGGTTCTGATGGTCTCAGCCAATGGTGCAGCAGAGACACTCACACTAGCTCCTGATTTCATCAAAGGTGGTCAAGCTATGCGTTCTGTTTTCGAACTTCTTGACCGCAAAACCGAGATTGAACCTGATGATCCTGATACCACCCCAGTCCCAGACCGGTTACGCGGTGAAGTCGAGCTCAAACACATTGATTTCTCTTACCCTTCAAGACCAGACATCCAAATCTTCCGTGACCTTAGCCTTCGTGCTAGAGCTGGCAAGACTCTAGCACTTGTTGGTCCAAGCGGGTGTGGGAAAAGCTCGGTGATCTCTCTCATCCAGAGATTCTACGAACCATCTTCAGGCCGTGTCATGATTGATGGTAAAGACATAAGGAAGTACAACTTGAAAGCCATAAGGAAACACATAGCCATAGTCCCTCAAGAACCATGCTTGTTCGGAACCACCATTTACGAAAACATCGCATATGGACACGACTGCGCGACCGAAGCAGAGATCATACAAGCTGCAACTCTGGCCAGCGCTCACAAATTCATATCCGCGCTGCCCGAAGGTTACAAGACGTATGTTGGGGAGAGAGGCGTTCAGCTCTCGGGAGGACAGAAACAGAGGATAGCGATAGCGCGTGCCCTAGTTAGGAAAGCAGAGATCATGCTGCTCGACGAGGCCACAAGCGCTCTTGATGCAGAGTCTGAGAGATCAGTTCAAGAAGCATTGGACCAAGCTTGCTCTGGTAGAACGTCCATTGTCGTGGCTCACAGGCTATCTACAATTAGAAACGCCCACGTGATCGCGGTAATAGATGATGGCAAAGTGGCGGAACAAGGATCGCATTCGCATCTCATCAAGAACAATCCTGATGGAATCTACGCGCGGATGATACAGTTGCAGAGATTTACGCATACTCAGGTGATCGGTATGACGTCAGGTTCAAGTTCTAGGGTTAAGGAAGATGATGCTTAGTACTTACTACTTTTGGTCATATAGAAGAAGAAGAAAGAAGAGAGTATAAAGAAGAACTAAATACCAGAAGATGTTCTGAAAAGAAAAAAACTCTACGAACTCATTTTTTCTTGTTTCTTGTTTTGATTTTGGGGTTACTTATTTTTGGAACGACGTTTCAGATTTGATGGTATAGTATTATTATTGTGTATTATCCATAATTAATCTAATTTTTCACCTCTGTAATATCCATTATATTTATGCCATATCAATCTATGTGCCTTTCTAGTGAAGTGAAGGGTGATGATTGTTTCATTGAGGTCATATATCTCATTGTGATTGAGTGCACTCGTTACCATATATATATTGGTTGGGTTTGTTCAAGATTTCAAGATAATAAGACTAACTTTCGAATCATGAGATCCGTTCTAAAAGAAAATAATATTATGATATATGATGAAATTGTAATCTTTTATATTAGGTTAGGTATAATTTCAATGGATGATCAGTATCATTGTATTCATGAGATTATATAGGAGCAGCTGTACAAGGTAGCCGTTAGAGGCTATTAACTAAGCTTCCTAATATACACAGAAGAATATATGGATTCTTATTCTAATACCCTCCCGTAGTCAAAACGTGATGAGGATAAACGTTAAGACTCGACTTGAAATCGCGGAACAGAGAAGTAGGGAGACCTTTGGTGAAGATGTCTGCATATTGATGGGATGATGGAACATGGAATACACGAACCTAGCCCATGGCTACCCATTCACGGACAAACAAGATATCCAACTCAATATGCTTGGTGCGTTGGTGTTGAACCGGATTGGTGGAGAGATAAACTGCGCTTATATTATCACAGTACACAAGTGTGGCAGTATTAAGAGGGCAATGAAGTTCAAGGAGTAGGTTGCGTATACATATTTTTTCGGCAACGACATTGGCAACACCGTGATACTTGGCCTCAGCACTAGAGCGGGATACAGTGGGTTGGCGTTTAGAGGACTAGGAGATGAGGTTGTTACCAAGAAAGACGGCAAATCCGGAGGTGGACCGACGTGTATTGGGGCAGCCAGCCCAATCCGCATCGGTGTAAGCAGTGAGCGTTGTTGTGTTTGAGCGGGTGATGTGTAAGCCTTCAGAGATGGTTCCTTTGAGATAACGGAGGATGCGTTTCATGGCGGTGAAGTGAGGCTCACGAGGGTCATGCATATAGAGGCAGATTTGTTGGACAGCATAAGCGATATCCGGCCTCGTGAAGGTGAGATATTGGAGAGCTCCGGCAAGACTTCGGTATAGTGATGGATCAGCGACAGGAGGGCCGACAGCAGCGTGGAGTTTGGCCGAAGTGTCAACTGGAGTCGTGACTCGTTTACAGTTGGACATATTTGCACGATGAAGAATATCCGCAACATAATTGTGTTGGCTGAGAAACAGTCCCTTAGTGTCCCTGCGAACCACCATGCCAGGGAAATAGTGAAGCGGTGAGGATGATGTCATCGACGTATAAGAGAAGGTAGGCAAGTTCATTGCCTTGACGATAGACGAATACAGAAGCATCACTTTTGCTGTTCTTGAAACCAATTTTGGTAGCATATTGAGAAAAGCGGTGAAACCACGCCCTTGGTGATTGTTTGAGACCGTATAATGATTTCTTGAGCAGGCACACATGGTTCGGTTTTTTTGGATCAACAAAGCGGGGCAGTTGGTGCATATAGACAGTTTCTTCAAGGTCGCCATGGAGGAACGCGTTCTTAACGTCGAGTTGGTGGAGGGGCCAGTCCCGGGCAACAGCGAGATCAAGGACAGTGCGAATTGTCGTTGGTTTAATGACAGCGCTGAATGTCTCCTCACAATCAACACCCACCTGTTGCGATTTGCCATTTGCGACTAATCGAGCTTTGTACCGAGATAAGGTGCCATCTGCATTAAATTTATGACTAAACAACCACATAGAGCGCACAATGTTAGTATTCATAGGACGAGGAGCAAGATCCCATGTGCCCGCAGATTTTTAAGCCGTGTATTCGGATGACATTGCCCCATTCCAGTTAGGATCACGGGCCGCCTGAATATGAGAACGGGGAAGAGGAGAAATATGAGTTGTATGAAGAGAGAGGATTCGTTTAGGTTTAGTAATACCACTTTGACTCCTTGTGTGGACACGAGTAGGGGCTGGTGGGGGAGGAGCAGGTTGTGGAGGACCCGGTGGTGACGGAGGCACCAAAGGAGAAGGAGGCGTTGGTGGTGACGGAGGTATCGGGGGTAACGGAGGTACCGGAGGTGACGAAGGTACTGGAGGTGACGGAGACACCGGGAGTGACAGAGGAGGAGATGGTGGAATTGCAGGAGGTGGTGGAGGAGGTAATATAGGTAAAGAGAGAGAAGTAGGTCTTGTTGTTCCAGGTATAGCATTAGACGGGACAGTGATAACAGGAGTAGAAGTAGAGGATGTAGTGGAGTATGGGAAAATTGAAAATTGAGAGTATGGTGAAAGGGTTAAGGAGTGGGAAGATGGAGTAGGAAGAGGTGAACTCGATGAAGTAATAGAAAAAGGAAAATTGGATTCATCAAAAAGTACATGACGTGAAATAATTATGCGGCCAGAAGAAAATTCAAGGCAACGATACCCACGATGGTTAGACGGGTAACCAATAAAAACACATTTAGTGGAGCGTGGTGGAGTTTATTGGCGGTGGTGGGAAGAAGATTGGGGTAACATAAACAACCAAAAACGCGAAGGTGATCATAGCTAGCAGGTTTGTTAAAAAGGCAAGTGAATGGAATTTGATTGTTTATAGCACTCGAAGGAAGAATGTTAAAAAGATGAGCAGCCATGTTTAAGGCTTCAACCCAATAGGTGTTGGGCATCTTAGCTTGAAAGAGAAGAACATGAACAAGGTTGTTAATTGTGCGAAGAGTGCGTTCAGCACTACCGTTTTGTTGAGAGGTATAAGGACAAGAAAGCCGAGGTTGAATACCATGAGAGGAGAAAAAAATCCAAAATTTGGCGATTGTTAAATTCTCCACCATTATCACACTGAAATGCTTTAATGGGGGTTTGAAATAGAGTGTTAACAAAATTAAAAAAATGTAAAAATTTGGCAAAGACCTCACTCTTGTAACGAAGAGGATAAATCCATATGAAATGTGAAAACTGATCTAAGAAAATAACGTAGTATTTGATGCCACTCACACTTGTAACAGGAGAAGTCCAGATATCAAAATGAATTATTTCAAATGGAGAAGAAACTGTAGTAGTAGAAGAATAAAATGGTTCGAATATGTTTACCAAGCTGGCAAGCATGACATAAAGAAGAAATATCATTGTTTGAACAATCAAATAAACCAGAAGAGATTAAATTGCGAAAAACAGAATTGCCAGGATGGCCTAAGCGGCGGTGCCAAGTGGAAGCAGAAGCAGAGGTGATAAAGACTTCATGAGAGGGTGAGGAGACTGAGTATAGAGGGCCTTGGCTATCACATCAGATGAGAGGCACTCAGGTATGAAGATCCTTAACAAGAAAACCAAAAAGATCAAATTCAACGAAACAAGAATTGTCAATGTTAAATTGACGAACAGAAATGAGATTTTTAAGGATTTTTGGACAAACAAAAACATTTTTGAGAAGGAGAGGACGAGAATTAGATGGGATGAATGTATGGCCAGAAGACGTAGCAGGGATTACAGAGCCGTTACCAACAGTTACGAAAGGAAGAAGGGGATTAGAAGACGAAGATAAGGAGGAGAGTGTATCTGGTTGAGCTGTGAGATGAGCGGTGGCTCCGGTGTCCATATACCAGCTAGCGTCGTTAGGATCCGGGAAGGTCATGGTGTTGAAAGCATTGGCGAGAGTGGTGGGAATAAATTATGTGTTTGTTAGAGGAGCGGTTGTAGGATGAGTGGTTGTGATATATGCAGAACCCGTTGGAGGAGGCGCATGACCAAGGATCCCTTGTGTTGGTTGTGGTGACATTTGTGGTGGTTTGGAACCGGAGTAGAAACGAGGATGTTGAGGAGGCTGACCGTAATGATGTTGAGGCAGTGGTGGACTGGGGAAATTTGGTATAGTAGGCCATTTTGGATAAATGGGCCATTGAGGAGGAGTGGGCCACTGAGACTGATTGGGCCAGGACCAAGACTGATTTCCAGAGCCCCAGTTGCCACCATTGTAGTTAGGGTTGCCGCCACGACCTTTGTTTCCACGACCTCTGCCCCTACTTCCTTTGTTTCCACGACCTCCACCACGATTGTATTGAAATTGCTGGTTTGAGGGTGTAGAGCGAGGAGGTTCATATTGTTGTTGAGAGGAAACAAGAAGAACTTGAGGGGACGAAGCATTGTCGTCGTTGTTTGGAAGGGTTTGGCGTTTGGTCTTGAGTCGGTCTTCTTCATTGATGAGCATGGATCGGGCCTCTCCAAATGAACAGGGTGGTGAGCGATGCTTGATAACATTGATGATGTTATCAAATTTGGAACTAAGTCCGTTGAGGAGATGTATAACTAAAGCGCGATCGGTGATAGGAGAGTTAACATTGGCGAGCGTATCCGAGATGGACTTCAGTTTTTGACAATAGTCGTGGACAGCCAGATCACCGATCGTGAAGTTGCGGAGTTCGTTTTCCAACTGGATTGCACGAGCCTCTTTGTTGTCCCGAAACAAGTTCTCGAGCATGAGCCAGACGTCGCGAACAGAACACTCTGTTTTCAGAACAGAAGTCAAAAGAGATTCAGAAATAGTACCGTAGATCCACATCTTGACTGTGTTGTTGAGTTGTTTCCAGATTGTGTCTGTCGGTCCGGTGGGAAGAGAGGAGCCGTCGAGATGACCGGTGAGAGAGAAACTGAGACAGTGAGTTTCAAAGAGGATGCGCCATGAATCGTAGTTCATCTTGTTCATGTCAAGAATGATGGGGATGTGGGCACGGATCTGAGTGAGACTCGCAGCCGGTGGAGCCGTATTGGCTGTTGTTGGTGTAGTGGTAGCCATAGATGGATGTGAGCAGAGGAAGAAAGAAACAGAGAAGAAAAGAAGAAAAGAAGAAAAGAAGGAGAGCAAAGAGAAGAAGAAGAAAGACGTACGAGAGGCGAGAGGTGAGAGGTGGCTGAGATTTTTTTTTTTTAAGAGATTAGAGCAAAGGTTCTGATACCATATTAGGTTAGGTATAATCTCAATCGATGATCAGTATCATTGTATTCATGAGATTATATAAGAGCAGCTGTACAAGGTAGCCGTTAGAGGCTATTACCTAAGCTTCCCAATATACACAGAAAAATATATGGATTCTTATTCTAATATTTTAAGATTTTTTATTGCATTTGCATAGGTTAGATGGGGGTTTGAATGTTGTAGGTCTTGTAGAACGTTATTTTAAAATCACGTGTATAAATCATGATTTTTTAGTAGATCATGATTAGTAAGTACGCATATAAAAATGGTTACTACAGATTTATGTCAATACTGTTAAAAAGGATGCTTTAGAGTTTAGACACACGAACATACGTGGGGAACAAAATTATGAAGATGAGAAAAAAACAGAAAATGATAAAAAGAGGATGGGTCCAAAAAGGACATTGAATGAGATGATGAGACCCAAAGCTAACAACAAAATAAAGTAAAAGAAAGACAAGGCAACATTTCTTTTGTGTTTATATGACTTTTTTTTTTATGAACACTTCTTGATTTCATTATCTTTGTGCAGCACACGCGTGCGACCATATACATGCATATATGCATATGGGACACACACCATGATGATGATGACGACTACTTTGTTTTAGTTGGTGAATGCAATAAGTTTGTGTTTAATTATGAGCAAACTTGGAAATTATAGTGGAGGAGAAGAAGCACCTAGGCACATGTCGTTCACTAATTGGGAATTTCAAACAAGGCCAGAATAATTACTCTTGCTACCGATATCTCCACTATGTATCTATATATCCACTATGTAACTTGTTCACAAATACTCCCTCACTCAAGATTGATGTTTTGGGATATTTTTTTTCCCACTGTTTTGTAAATTTTAAGAAGTAATCATTGAAAATATTTAAAATTTTGAATTTTTATTAGTTTAAAATTAAATAATATCTCTTTAGTCAAAGAAAAATATATATTTAAATTTAAATTCAGTAATCATTATTTTCTTAAAATGTGTAAAAGTTTCTAAACATTAATCTTTGAGGGAGAAAGGAGTAAAATAACTACATCACTTTCTATTTTATTTTCCGGGAGTGAACATTTTTCTACGTTAAGTTTTTTACTTTAAATTAATGTTATCAGTATATCAGTGACGCTATTATAATTTAATGAAAAGCACTCAGTAATCTCATTAAGAAAATATGTAATAATCGCTTTGTGGTGGTTCTAAACTGTTAATGCATAACAAAATTATTTATAGGACAAAGTGAGGCTTACATTTTTTCCACATAACAAATTTGATATGTGACAATCTAAAAGTTTCACCTGCCAAAAAAATATTCATGTTATTTTGAGGATGCAGAGAGACATGATGAGTGGTCGTTTAGACGTTTTTCACTATTTTCCCTAGGAATCCAACAATTTCGCAAGCCTTTTTATATATCTAAACGCTTTGACTGATGCTAGTTAGTTCCGTTTATGTACCCATAAACTTTGTTGGGTCGGTTTTGCTCTGTACTGCCGTCATGGGCTTGGAAACGAAACTCTGGAGGGCCTCTTCCCGATTACACTGAGAGCCTCTTCTCGTGTCTGAATAACAGCATCATCCTCTGGTTTGTTTCTTTTACGGAATTTTAAGCGTGGATGATCTCATAGGATTTGGCTGGTTTGGTAGTTTTGATCATGCGCAGGGAAGATGGAACATATACAGATGAGTATATTTTGTAGCAATTCGAGTAACAAGAATCGATATATAGTAAAAGACGGTCCGACAAAACCTTGTATCATTAATTTAGGAGAATATAATCGGTACAACAAAATCCAAGTTCCATTAACTGTCTTACTAATAAGCAAAACTGTAAAAACTCAGACAGACATCAGCTTTGGACCATTGTCCGGCATTCCCATTCCACCGGCTAAATCTGCATCGAGTTGCGAGTGTGGTGCTGGTCCTTTCATCATCTTCACACTGCAATCATACAAAAATCCAAATGGACAAAACAATTTCAGAGTCATGATACTCATTAAGGCGCAATAAACATCTTCGAAACCTATAAACTAACACCTTAACAGAGCCACAGACATGCGTAGAGCAACAATATAATGTTTAGTTATCCAGCTATGTCAGATAAGAGAGGTAAGCTTGAACATAGCATCATAACTATACAAAGTTCCAAACACAAATGCAAGACAAGTCAATGAAGAATCAGCTTACCGCTTCTTGTGTTTCTTAGTCTTGAAATGATCATCTCGAACTGATGACTTGGAGAAGTACCGACTGAAACACATAAAAAGGTAAAAGAGCCAAATGGGTCAGTCTTCTTAAACACAAATGTTCACACGAACAATCAGAAACATATAGACAAGTTCAAAGTTCAAAAGATTCATAAACCCCAAAGAGTCCAGAGAGAGAGAGAGAGAGAGAGAGAGAGATTTATGCTAGCAAAAAGGTTAAACATTTATATTGATTAATAGTCTTTCTTACTCGCAGTGTAAGCAGTAGAATTGACCCATTCCAGGCAAATCCTGGTCAAGCTCTAAAGGCTTCATCTCCGTCTCAGGTCTACGCAACTCAGTGTAAACCAAATCGTCTCCTTTCACTTCGAATTTGTCACGGCGAGCTGTTTTGTGAGATAATCTCCTCTTCTTCACTTTTCTAGTCGGACATCTACCCATTTTATCTTCCTACTTTTTTTTCACAAGGTAGTGAAATTGAATCATTATTTGCAAAATCAATGGCTAATTGAAGAGTCTAAACGAATTGAAAACTTACGATTTAGAGAAGATACCACAGGAGGAGCTGGAGACGAAGACGACGATGCGGAAGAGGAAACCCTAAAAAGCTTCTCAGTTTCGGTTATAAAAAGTGTTGACCTAAAAAAAAAAAGGCGGTTTGAAAGGATTGAGACATGATAAAAGGCCCGTTATGATAAACAGGCTTTTAAATTGGCCCGTATGTGATTAATTTGGGCTTATTACCTTTGATAGCTCAAAATAAGAAGAATAAGTCAAATGTAAGACCAACATCTGAATTTACATAGTTGGTGGACTCGTTTTATGCAACAAACAAAAATTCTGATTATAGCAAAAGGTAAGTCTGTAATTACATTGGACGATAGGTCACGACTCACGAGTTTTTAATTAGTCTATATATAATAGCAAACCTAGTCAGTATAACAAGAAACGAATATAAAATCGTTAAGAGTTGCATAGCATGCACTCTTCATGCTTCTCACGACAATGTCTTCTTCTCCAAGGTGTTCTTGGTAATCACTACGACGACATATGCTTAGTGGAACTAGAACCGATCTTACTCTCTGAGTGAACCAATCGGATTTTTTTAATTGATGATATACGTACTTAGTAGGTTCACATCGAAAGGACAATGAGTCACATTCCTCAAAACGACACAACTTTGCAAAAAGGATTATTGGGACCAAGGCCCAACATTCTTCCTAAGCCCACATCTACTCAACGGATACCTGCAAAACATAACAAAGAACGAAGGAAGACGTCATCTGCAAATTGTACGGCATTGCCAACCAAGAACCAATTTGTCGTCCTTGAACCATGTGATGATAGTGACGCCACGTAACAATGATTGGAAGAACCTAGAACCTAGGTTAAGACTCTAGTATCCCTTGTATCTTTATGTAGAAAAGGAACAAGATATTGTATCAAAACCAATTAATGGAATAATCATAGAATCATTCTTTCTTCTCTCTGTTTCTCTGTTTATTTCTTCATGGTATCAGAGCCATGGACGGAACCATGGAACCCTATTCTTCTCCTTCTCTTCACATCTCCAATTGTGTTACAATAAAGCTCATTGAGCAAACTACATCATTTGGAAGTCACAGTTCGAGTCTTTTCTGCGCACTCAGGGTCTTTTAGGCTTTGTCAATGGAGCTACCAAACCTCCAGATGAGAAGATTCCCATCCGCAACAACAACAATGGCAAAGCTAAAGATATACTCAACCCAGATTTTGAGAGCTGGTCCAGATCTGATCAGGTGGTTAAAGCATGGTTGCTCGGCTCCATGACAGAGAACGTTCTACGTCTGGTGGTAGCTTCTGCAACTGCTCAAGAGGTATGGGACACACTAATCTCTCACTTTAACCGCACATCATCCTCTAGGTTATTTGAGCTACAAAGGCGTCTTCAAAATGCTAAAAACTAGAGAAAAGCATGTCAGATTATCTTAGGAGAATCAAAGATATTTGTGACCAGCTAGCTTCAATAGGTGATCCAGTTAGTGAGAAAATGAAGATTTTTGCAGCTTTGAGAGGTTTAAGTCGTGAATATGAACCTATTATCAATATTATTGAGGATTCAATGGATCATCTGCCAGCACCCACTTATGATAATGTGATCTCTCGCCTTACTGGTTACGATGATAGACTTCAAGGATACTCTGTTTCAACCGAAGTTTCACCACACCTTGCTTTCAACACCACAAGAACCTCAGGTTTTCGTGGCGGTCGCGGTAACAGAAGCAGAGGCAGAGGGTCATTCTCCACTCATGGTCGTGGCTTTCATCAACAGTTCTCGTCTGTCATCCCAACCAGAACTTCCAGCAACGCAAATGAGAAACCAGTCTGTCAGATTTGCAGTAAAAGGGGTCATAATGCTTTTGAGTGCTGGTATAGGTTCGATGAGGAATATCAACAACCTGCTCCACCTGCAATCAGTGTTTCCGCCTTCTCAGCCTTACACATCACAAATGTCACTGAGGACAACAGCTGGTACCCTGATTCAGCAGCTACATCACACATTACAAGCTCCACTCAGCGCCTGCAACAGTCTCAACCATACCATGGTAGTGATGTGGTAATGGCAAGTGATGGAAACTACCTTCCAATCACTCATGTTGGTTATGCAAATCTCCCTTCGACATCAGGTAATATTCATCTCAAAGATGTGTTGGTTTGCCCTGAAATAGCAAAGTCATTACTGTCAGTGTTCAAATTAACTAAAGATTACCCATCTAATGTCACATTTAATGATATTGATGTTGTTATTAAGGACAAAGCAACTCTCAAAGTTCTGACAAAGGGAAAGGAAAATAATGGACTGTACAAGCTGGATGATCCGAAATTTCAGGTGTTTTACTCTACAAGACAAATCAAGACAAGTGATGAAGTTTGGCATCAGAGATTAGTACATCCTAATCAACAGTTTCTTCAGCTCCTATCTGCAAATAAGGCAATTCAAGTCAATAAAAGTACCAGCAAGGTGTGTGAACCATATCAGCTTGGGAAGAGTTCAAGATTGCCATTTAGTTCTTCTTCATTTATTGTCTCAAGACCCTTAGAGAGAGTGCATTGTGATCTCTGGGGTCCTTGTCCTGTTTCCTCTGTTCAAGGATTCAGATTTTATGCACTGTTTATTGACAATTTTTCAAGATATTGTTGGTTCTATCCCTTAAAGAGAAAATCTGATTTATACTCTATCTTCCTCAAGTATCAGTGTCTGGTTGAAAATTTGTTGTAGACCAAAATTGGTATTTTTCAGTCAGATGGTGGTGGAGAGTTTATAAGTCAAAGATTACTAACTCACCTGCAAGATGCTGGCATTCAACACTTCATCTCTTGTCCTCATACACCTCAACAAAATGGCATTGTTGAGAGGAAACATAGACAGTTAACTGAAATGGCTCTCACCTTGATGTTTCAAAGTACTACTCCACAAAGCTACTGGGTGGAAGCCTTCTTCACATCAAATTTTCTATCTAATATTTTGCCTCACAGCTCTCTTACTGGTAATATCAGTCCGTATGAAGCACTCTTTGGCAAAGCACCAGAATACTCTGCCTTGAGAATCTTTGGTTGTGCATGCTTTCCCACTCTAAGGTTGTATGCTCAAACTAAGTTTGACCCTAGGACTCTCAAGTGTGTCTTCCTAGGCTACACTGAAAAATTTAAAGGATATCGGTGCCTATATCCCCCCACTGGACGCGTCTATCTCAGCCGTCACGTAATCTTTGATGAATCAAGCTTTCCCTTTGCAAACTTATACGTCCATCTGCAAAACTCAGCACCTACTCCTTTATATACAGCTTGGCTCAAGAGGTTTCTGATAAACTCACATCCCTGTGCTCAAGTGGTATCTCCTGCACATGCTTCTGCACCTGAAATCAACAATCAGCTAAACGTTTCTCCTTTTCCAGCTTCTACTGCTTCATCTGTTTCAGTCAACGACAATGAGGTCACAACAACAGTGGCTCCTGTTAAATCAACACATGGTTCTGATGATGAGAGTTCTGGGTGTACGACAAGCTTAGAACTTGTTCCTATAGGCAAGAGCTCTCAATCATTAGTCCCAACTGTGCAACATTCAGCAGATCATCAAGCCACCACTACCAATGCAAAAACAAGTGTAGACATTACATCAAACTCACCCCATCCGATGGAAACTCGCTCCAAAGCAGGAATCTCCAAACCGAATCCTGAGACAGTGACAGAAGCGTTACAGGATCCATATTGGACTGCAGCAATGAATGAGGAAATGGGCAACTGTAAAGAGGCAAATACCTTCTCTTTAGTTCCTCCCACTCATGATATGCACGTCTTAGGCTCCAAATGGGTGTTTCGAGTTAAACTTAATGAAGATGGCTCATTAGACAAATTTCAAGCCAGACTGGTGGCTCAAGGGTTCAAACAAGAAGAAGGTATTGATTACCTTGAGACCTACAGTCCTGTAGTAAGAACAGCAACAGTTAGAGCAGTTCTTCACTTTGCAACAACAATGAACTGGGAGATTAAGCAAATGGATGTTAAAAATGCCTTTCTTCATGGTGATCTAACTGAAACTGTCTACATGAAGCAACCAGCAGGATTTGTTGATGAACAGTATCCAGATCATGTTTGTCTCCTCCACAAATCTCTTTATGGTCTAAAACAATCACCAAGGGCCTGGTTTGACAAATTCAGTAACTTCCTGCTTGAATTCGGTTTCACCTGTAGCTTGAGGGATCCTTCTTTATTTGTCTGCTTTAAAGGCAAGAATGTCATCATGCTACTTCTTTACGTTGATGACATGGCCATTACAGGAAACTCTTCTGAGCTGCTCCAAGACCTCCTCGAACAGTTAAACACACAATTTCGAATGAAGGATCTTGGCAAGCTCCGTTATTTCCTTGGTATTCAAATCCAGTATCATGACGGAGGAATGTTCCTATCGCAGCAAAAATATGCTGAAGACCTGTTAGCCATCGCCGGAATGTTATTGTGTGCTTCAATTGCAACACCCCTTCCTCAACAACTAAAACAAAAACCACAACAATCTGGTAATAATGCTCAACCTACGCAGTCCGTACCATCTGCTAACCCAAAATACTTTCGCAGCTTGGCAGGACGTCTACAATATCTGACACTAACCAGACCAGACCTGCAATTCTCTGTGAATTATGTATGTCAAAAGATGCATGAACCCTCAGTATCCGACTTCAACTCCTCAAGCGTATTCTCCGATACATCAAAGGAACCACTACTATGGGAATCTCCTTTGACAAATACTTAGACTCCAACCTTACAACCTACAGTGATAGTGACTACGCAGGATGTGAGAAATCTAGTCGCTCCACTGGCGGATTCTGCACATTCCTCGGTCGCAACATGATCTCTTGGTCATCACGAAAGCAAGAGACAGTCTCCAAGAGCTCCACTGAAGCTGAATACAGAGCAATGTCTGAGGCTGCCTCTGAAATCACATGGTTTGTCAATTTNAAGCGTTACAGGATCCATATTGGACTGCAGCAATGAATGAGGAAATGGGCAACTGTAAAGAGGCAAATACCTTCTCTTTAGTTCCTCCCACTCATGATATGCACGTCTTAGGCTCCAAATGGGTGTTTCGAGTTAAACTTAATGAAGATGGCTCATTAGACAAATTTCAAGCCAGACTGGTGGCTCAAGGGTTCAAACAAGAAGAAGGTATTGATTACCTTGAGACCTACAGTCCTGTAGTAAGAACAGCAACAGTTAGAGCAGTTCTTCACTTTGCAACAACAATGAACTGGGAGATTAAGCAAATGGATGTTAAAAATGCCTTTCTTCATGGTGATCTAACTGAAACTGTCTACATGAAGCAACCAGCAGGATTTGTTGATGAACAGTATCCAGATCATGTTTGTCTCCTCCACAAATCTCTTTATGGTCTAAAACAATCACCAAGGGCCTGGTTTGACAAATTCAGTAACTTCCTGCTTGAATTCGGTTTCACCTGTAGCTTGAGGGATCCTTCTTTATTTGTCTGCTTTAAAGGCAAGAATGTCATCATGCTACTTCTTTACGTTGATGACATGGCCATTACAGGAAACTCTTCTGAGCTGCTCCAAGACCTCCTCGAACAGTTAAACACACAATTTCGAATGAAGGATCTTGGCAAGCTCCGTTATTTCCTTGGTATTCAAATCCAGTATCATGACGGAGGAATGTTCCTATCGCAGCAAAAATATGCTGAAGACCTGTTAGCCATCGCCGGAATGTTATTGTGTGCTTCAATTGCAACACCCCTTCCTCAACAACTAAAACAAAAACCACAACAATCTGGTAATAATGCTCAACCTACGCAGTCCGTACCATCTGCTAACCCAAAATACTTTCGCAGCTTGGCAGGACGTCTACAATATCTGACACTAACCAGACCAGACCTGCAATTCTCTGTGAATTATGTATGTCAAAAGATGCATGAACCCTCAGTATCCGACTTCAACTCCTCAAGCGTATTCTCCGATACATCAAAGGAACCACTACTATGGGAATCTCCTTTGACAAATACTTAGACTCCAACCTTACAACCTACAGTGATAGTGACTACGCAGGATGTGAGAAATCTAGTCGCTCCACTGGCGGATTCTGCACATTCCTCGGTCGCAACATGATCTCTTGGTCATCACGAAAGCAAGAGACAGTCTCCAAGAGCTCCACTGAAGCTGAATACAGAGCAATGTCTGAGGCTGCCTCTGAAATCACATGGTTTGTCAATTTACTTCAAGACTTGGGAGTAAAACTGACAGCTACACCAGAACTCTTCTGCGATAATCTCTCGGCTGTCTATATTACCGCGAATCCAAGCTTCCATGCTCGCACCAAACATTTCGCCACACATTATTACTATGTTCGTGAACAGGTTGCTTTTGGAAACATCATTGTGAACCATATCTCTGCAGACTATCAGCTCGCGGACATATTCACCAAGTCTCTTCCTCAAAGACCCTTCGAGATTCTTAGGCTCAAAATTGGCGTTGGCTTACCACCTACTCCAAGTTTGCGGGGTAGTGTGAAGAAATGTGTCCAAAACGACACAGCTTTGCAAAAAGGATTATTGGGACCAAGGCCCAACACTTTTCCTAAGCCCACATCTACTCAACGGATACCTGCCAAACACGACAAAGAAATAAGAAAAACGTCACCTGCAGATTGTACGGCATTGCCAACCAAGAACCAATTTGCCGTCCTTGAACCATGTGATGAAAATGACGCCACCTAACAATGATTGGAAGAATCTAGAACCTAGGTTAAAACTCTAGTATCCCTTGTATCCTTATGTATAAAAGGAACAAGATATTATATCAAAACCAATTAATGAAATAATAATAGAATCATTCTTTCTTCTCTCTCATTTTCTTCTTTCTGTTTCTTTGTTTATTTGTTAGCACGATTTGGTAGGATTTAGGAATGTGGGAAGTTCCTTTTTTTCTTTCCAGATACTTCTGCACCATATAGACTCGTCGCGATAGGGTCTCGGTTCCAATAAAATATGGTGCTTGTGCCGAGGAAAACAATAATGATAACAATGATATTGAAACAGACCCGTACCAAATCCAAACTTATATTATTTAAATTCTTCTTGTAATAGTGTTGCATATCGATTGGAACTTCGTTTAGATATCATGTTTAAAAATTGAGTTCTTGCTGAATTGGTTCCTACTTTGTCTCTGCCCCCACTAAACTTTGATTTCTAAACGTTTTCTATACCCCATCGTTTTCTATGTACACCTCTATTGCAAAGATATAAAGTGATGCGCGCGCGGAGGAGCAAATGTGATATGAACGGCTTTGTCTTGGCGATTAGTAGATTTAATGATGAGTAATTTTGTTATCATAATTGAAGATGCAATGTGTGTTGAAAACGTTTCCACTCTTGTGTTTCATGTGGCTATACAACCTTCGTCAAAATTCGTGATTGTGGTACTTGACAAAAACAGTTTAAAGGATTTGAGTCAATATTACGTGTTAAATAGTTAAAAGTAACAACCATGTTTACGTTTTTCTTCCTACATGGTACAGAACACAAAAGCAAAAACGATGCCGAAATAAAAACAAAACAAGAAATGTTAAATGCTAAAATCGTATTTAGCTTACGGGCAAATATAGGATTACATACTGACAAACGTAACTCCAAACTCCAAACTACTAACACATACGTTTTCAAAACACAAACAACAAAATTTAAAGTACAAAGACAAACTTACGATAAAGTTTGTGGTCATTTTTGATCGTTAAACTTTGCGAAAAAGAAAGTTCTCAATCAAACTCTATTATATCTCATGTCAATATGAATATATGATAATATGTGTCCACCTCAGCTATTACGTCACACATAGGACCATATGAAAAAAAAAAACAAATTCAACAAAAAACACAATGAAACATGATGTTGACAAAATGGACCGGTAAAGGGAGAACGAAACGCAATTACGCAACTCATGAAACAATTTTTTACTTTTCCTTATCCTTTTACTATTCATATGCAGTTGAAATAAAGTTTTCAAATAAGTTCAATATTTTTCACACACCAAACCCAATAAGGTAGTGTTATTCATAAGAAAAGTAAAAGTGTAAAACTCAATATGTTTTTGCAGTTCCTCATGTCTCTGTCTCTATACCGCAGCCCATGTTTTTTGAACATAGGCAGTTCTTGGCCGCTTCCATGAAGCTGAAACTTACTAAATGTCTAAAACCAAATTAACTCGTATAATTTAAATCAATAATTGCTCTTCAGGGGAGCAAACAAAATTATATTGAAGAATTTTAAAATAGTTATGTAAGCTAGTGGTGCTGTACGAATCGTGTAAACTAGTGTATGTGCATTGGTTAGGTGATACGAATAGTATATTACAAGAAAACGTGGAAATTACATTCTCAATACTCGAAAACATGTACAATTTTGTTGAAATCTGCATAAAAATTTGCTGTTAAATTTACTAGTAGCATTAGCATATATGCAAATTACACACACACTGAGTCACTGACACACATGTCTAGAATTCTTTTATGTACTGTACTAAATATATAAATCGGTCAAACAACTTGACAAATTAAAAACATGTGCCATTTGTCGTTTTTCTTGTATTATTTTAAAATTTAGATCTGACCTTAATATAAGGTAAATGGGATTAATATCAAATGTGGTATTTTCTATGTATTTTGGGTATATTTCCCTAAAAATTACAACCAAATATCTAAAAACCTTTGCTAAATCTGTTGTGTAATTAAGGAGTTTTATCTTTATTTTTTTAATAGTCTATTGTAGTAAACCACTTGCTAAGACCATCTTTAATGGAGCAAGGATGAATAGTATTTCAGAAAAACTAAAAAAATATATTTTTATTACACAATTTTTTTTTTTTTTAATATGTATATCAATAAGTAAATAACATATGTCTATTTTCAAACAAGCAACATTTCTTATGGTGCTCAACCAAACAATCTTATTTTTTTTCTTTTTTTTCTTTTTTTAATTATTTGTTTAATAAAAACATAAATTTTAGAGTAACCCCGATGGGCTGCCCTAAAATGAAATTTCTAAACAAAAGGAAAAACCCAAAAAGAGAAAAGAAGAGGAGGTTCCATCAACTTCACTTATCATGAGACAAGACTATGCAATTTGCAAAATCATGACTTTAACCAATACCCAATATCTATCAGAAAGAAAAGTATCATCTTTATCTCTTTAATCTCTTTACAAATTATTTTAAAAAAACAAGAATGATGTGATTCAAAAATTCAAAAAAATGGGTTTAATTAAAGCATCCCTTTTTAGTCCCGTAATTCGTTTACGAACCAGTTGTAACGATATCCATAATGTAATGTTTTTGTATTGTATTAGGTTACATCTCTAACGGTTATATTTGCCAACTTATTGAAAACCAAATTCTATTGAATAAAACTGTTCTCTTGTTTTACGTGTTTTGTTGTCTAACCAATCTCTGGCTTCGTATCTTTCCATTATTATCGAATCAGCAGTTAATTTAATTTCTCTCACCTAACATAAAATTATCGATTCATATCTCATCCTACTCTAAATTATAGTATAACCTATGATTATTTGTTTGTGCGTTTGGACCATTTTTTATTTTGTTTTTGACCAAACTTTTGGTGAACACATTCTTTCATGATTGGATATACAATATTTAATTATTAACAAAATAATACATTCACTTTGTATCTAGCAAATAACAAAATGATCCCAACTTTTCGTATACTACTACTTCAAAAATAAAACAGCATTTTGCGATATATCTTCTAACTAAAGTTTTGTTTTTTAGTAAGGTATGATGTATATTCTTTGAATTGTGACTATTGGTCGAATGTATTTTTACCTCAAACTGATTAAGATTCGGCTAATCTAGACTATAGTCATCAAGTAGTCAAAGCTGGAAAATGATACCCTTTTGTGTTTCAAAAGCAATGCTTACCTTTAAGAAATCATTAAAATTGATCAGCTATTTTAACGTATAAAAACAAACTAAATTTTATTAATATTATCCGATTGATTATATAAAAATAATGTTATGTTCAGAAACTTGGTGGCTTCGTGTCTAGTACCATCACTTGTGTCAAACCGGCGTCAAACGCCCACTCTCGCTGACCTCAGCCCCCAACAAATACACATACGAAATCAACATGTAACATCAAACCATTATAAATATACTAAGTTAAAATAAATCAGTATCAATCAACAATATTGTAAAATAATAATCTCCACGCACCCTATATTTCTCTATATATACGCACATTTGCCTCCGCTTACTCTTGTTCAAACATTTCTTCATCTTTCAAATACAAAAGAATAAAAATAAACCCCTAATAAAATTATCCTTATCTTCAACCAAGAAATGGGAGAAGTTCAAGAAGGTGCCAAAGTTGAACAAGAGAAGAAGCCGGCAGCCACCGTAGTCGCAGCTGAGACTACAGACAGCAAGCCAAAGAGCGGTGGAGGAGATTCTGCGGCAGCTCCGGCCGCTGCCACGGCGGTTGTCTCTGCCTTTGTTTACAAAGTTGATATGCACTGCGAAGGCTGCGCTAAGAAGATCAAGCGAATGGTGAAACACTTCGGTGGAGTGAAAGATGTGACGGCGGATACTGGTGGGAATAAGCTTACGGTGGTCGGAAAGATTGACCCGGTGGTTCTCCGGGAGAAGTTGGAGGAGAAAACTAAGAGAAAAGTGGTTCTCGCGAATCCACCGCCACCTTCACCACCTAAGGAAGACGTACCTCCTGTCCCCACTGCCGTCGAAGAGAAGAAAGCTGACGGTGAAGATAAGGCGGCGACTCCTCCTCCTCCTCCTCCTGCTCCGGCAGCTCCAAAAGAGGTATAAATTTACTTGAATACAAGAAGAGACAACTATGCTTTTGCTAGTGTACGCCGGTTTTTTAAACAACGTACGTTAGCAACTTAAAAGGATACAGTTTTGTAGTTTTAATCACACTAGTTTAATTATAGGCAGACAAGCTAAACGGAAAAAGATTAGGCAGCTAAAAAGTAAAACTAGTTTAATTGTCTAAGGAATTCTTTATTGATTTTGAATTTGACTTTAATTTCTTTTTGTGTTTCAGAGTTCGGTGGCTTTAAAGATCAGACTACATTGTGAAGGATGTATTCAGAAAATCAAGAAAATAATATTGAAAATCAAAGGTAAGAAAATAACAATAACAAACGAAGTTACTAAATTCGAAAACCAAAAATAAATAAATATTAGTTATGCTAATTTATTAATAATTAATTTGTATTCAGGGGTCGAAACGGTGGCTGTTGACGGAGCTAAAGATGTGGTGACAGTGAAAGGAACAATGGACGTTAAAGAACTAGTGCCTCTACTCACCAAGAAGCTCAAACGAACCGTTGAGCCTCTTGTTCCCGCCAAGAAAGATGACGGAGCCGCCGAGAAAAAGAAGACGGAAGCCGCCGCCGCTCCTGAAGCAAAGAAAGAGGCTCCTGCCGCTGTAGTGAATGAAGCAAAAAAGGAAGTAAGTGACGGTGGAGAGAAGAAGAAAGAGGCTGGTGATGGCGGAGAGAAGAAGAAAGAGGCTGGTGACGGCGGAGAGAAGAAGAAAGGAGGTGGAGACGGCGGAGGAGGAGGTGCGCCGCCGCCTGTGGCGATGGTGAATAAGATGGATTACTATGGATACTCATCTTATCCGACGGCTCCTATGTATTGGCAAGAAGGACACGTGTACGGTCAGAGTTATTCAATGGGAGTTCAGGGTTATCCGATGGCAGGTCAGGGTTATCCGATGGCAGGTCAGAGTTATCCAGGTTCAGGATACAATTACGCAAGTGAGAGTTACGTGCCGTACTCGCAGCCAAACATGAACGCTCCTCCTGGTCCTGGGATGTTCAGTGATGAGAACCCCAACGGTTGCTCCGTTATGTAATCATGGGGTTAAATTGTAAATATAAAAAATTCTAAGGGTTAAAACATAAATGTGGGAACACAATGTACCAACTTAGGTGAAAATTTTGAAAGGCTGAGTCTGAGCCAGCGGGTTCTGACGTGTAACATTTGTTCCTTTGTTAGTTTAGTTTCTTTAATGTAATAATTAATTGCTTTACTTTAATTGTAGTGTCAGCAAACAAATAACAATAATAATGTAAAATGATGAAAAAGGAATATAAATTATCTTTCAGGATTATGAATGAATGTTTATTTTCCATTGAAAAATCATTTTGGTTCATTGACCTATGTAGAAAGATGATTTAAATGATTAACTTGTACGAAATCTTGAAAATATTATACAGTACTTATTATTAACGTTAATGATTTTTTTGGTGGAAAAGCTAATTAAAGCCATTTTCTTCGATCAACTATGATATTATTATCTCCATGATAGTTATTGTTACCCTTTATATAAGTAATCATTTAGTCCTTCCTTCATTTATTCATATGAATTAGATATCGTGAAAACACCTTTTGCTGGTCGTATAGGGCATCCATTTTGTCTTCCAAAGTGAAACGACAGAAATTTTTCTATTCATTACTACATTGTTACATCAAATTTGATCTCCAATTTTATCGGCACGGGGGAAAACATATAGAAGAAATCCTGATATATGCTGATTGATGAGCATCAATATTTGATTCTCTTACGCTTTTACAAGTAAGTTCTGCATGCTCATTTCATTCTCTAAAAACTTCGAAACTTTTTGTAGTACAGTATATGCATGTGTCTCAAGGAGTTGTTGCACACGTACGTATAGCAAGTTAGGTAAATTTTTGAAGTCGAGATGGAGCCATCCGGTTCTTACGTGTAATAACACCCGTTCCTTTGTTAGTTAATTCGTTTAACAAATAATAATTAATTGATTTGCTTTAATTGCACTCTCAGCAAACAAGTAACAAAAATAATGTCAAATGATGAAGCGAATATTATAACTAATAACTGCTATCTATCAGAAAGGATAATTTTGATAGAACTATCGTTGTTCTTGGCGATTCAAGACGTATTATTATGTGTGTTTACTTATTTAACACCATGTATTTTGGATTCAGCTTTCCTATTAACTATTGATTCCTTTAGAAAGATGTTTAAAATGATTAAAGTGTACGAAATCTTGATAAGATGAACAAATATATTAATGAGTTTATTGATGGAAAGCAAACTAAAGCCATTTTCTCGATAAACCATGACTACATAATTCTCATGGCCAAATGTTCAGTTTTCATCCATTTATATTTGTTATTCGTTCAAATATATATATATATATAGATATAGATATACATTTTCTCAAACCAAGAACTACAGTATTTTTATATAAACGGAATTACGTATACTGTATATATAAAAATATTATATATGTAAAACAGAGAGACTACGTAACCATTTGCATGTATTATATAAAAGAGGTTAGTTGCACAATTACGCAAGTCTTTTTAACATATAGCATTTGTTTGCATTCTATGTACGTGTATATGTGCATTATTGTCATATATAGTCATTATTTATGTAACTACATGATTTAGCATGATTAATGGTGACTTAATCTTAATATGAAACAAAATTGGTGACTTAATATTTCTTCTAGACTGCTGGACAAAGACAAAACGATGACAACAAAACCATGTTGATGATCCCATCACTTTCTATTTCGCCCCTCTAGTCTTCTTTTGCTTTGTATTTTTTTAAATAATTGCATACGTACGTAATTATCTTTGAAGTTTAGTATTTTATGTATACGATATTATTCTATCACTCAAGATCATGCAATAAATCAATCATTGGGTGCTGCCGTGCTGCGGATAAATCAGACACGGACACCCTATTTTGAGGTTTTTTAAAAATGGAATTGATGTATAAATATATCCTCTATACCCCATAATCCACTTATTACAAGCTTTTCTCTTTGGAATCATATCGAAATATGTACATAATTTAATTGCAATAACCAAATACGTTGTGGATAGCGTGGAACTCATCTACACAGGGGCAAATAATTGCATGTGTACATGTACGTGTTGCCAATTTCTTTTCATTTTTTTGGTGAATTGTAAAAGACGTGTTGCCAAAGTGATCACTTCTTGTCGCCATAGATAAAGAGAGAGAAAAAATAGTAATTGATTTCCCCTTACCTTTTTCTTCCATAATGGCATCATTAATGATGGGAGAACTTTTTTTTGTGTTCTTATNTATGTAACTACATGATTTAGCATGATTAATGGTGACTTAATCTTAATATGAAACAAAATTGGTGACTTAATATTTCTTCTAGACTGCTGGACAAAGACAAAACGATGACAACAAAACCATGTTGATGATCCCATCACTTTCTATTTCGCCCCTCTAGTCTTCTTTTGCTTTGTATTTTTTTAAATAATTGCATACGTACGTAATTATCTTTGAAGTTTAGTATTTTATGTATACGATATTATTCTATCACTCAAGATCATGCAATAAATCAATCATTGGGTGCTGCCGTGCTGCGGATAAATCAGACACGGACACCCTATTTTGAGGTTTTTTAAAAATGGAATTGATGTATAAATATATCCTCTATACCCCATAATCCACTTATTACAAGCTTTTCTCTTTGGAATCATATCGAAATATGTACATAATTTAATTGCAATAACCAAATACGTTGTGGATAGCGTGGAACTCATCTACACAGGGGCAAATAATTGCATGTGTACATGTACGTGTTGCCAATTTCTTTTCATTTTTTTGGTGAATTGTAAAAGACGTGTTGCCAAAGTGATCACTTCTTGTCGCCATAGATAAAGAGAGAGAAAAAATAGTAATTGATTTCCCCTTACCTTTTTCTTCCATAATGGCATCATTAATGATGGGAGAACTTTTTTTTGTGTTCTTATATTAAATATATAGTGAAAATAATGTTAGATCAGTTGTTAAGATCATAGATAAAAAAATGGGAGAACTAATTATGGTGTTCTTAGAATAAAGATATAGTGAAATAATATTCATAAACATTTTACAAATTATAAAAAGTTATAAAATAACATTTAAATTGCTTACTTATATAAAAGCAATTATATACTTATAAATTAATATAATATTCTTAAACATATTACAATTATAAAAACTTATAAATTAACATTTAAATTGCTTACTTATATAAAAGCAATTATATACTTATAAATTAATATAATATTCTTAAACATATTACAATTATAAAAACTTATAAATTAACATTTAAATTGCTTACTTATATAAAAGCAATTATATACTTATAAATTAATATAATATTCTTAAACATATTACAATTATAAAAACTTATAAATTAACATTTAAATTGCTTACTTATATAAAAGCAATTATATACTTATAAATTAATATAATATTCTTAAACATATTACAATTATAAAAACTTATAAATTAACATTTAAATTGCTTCCTTATATAA
Source organism: Camelina sativa (assembly GCF_000633955.1). NCBI lineage: Eukaryota > Viridiplantae > Streptophyta > Magnoliopsida > Brassicales > Brassicaceae > Camelina > Camelina sativa. Next base: position 20,075,969 of record NC_025690.1, read on the forward strand.
ATGAAATATTTTTTTTTTTCCAAAAAATCTTGTCCAATCACATGAAGCCACGTCAAATAAGAACTGGGTTTAGATCAGTTCTACATCAAGAACTAAAAAAAGTGTTCTAAGTCACTATTCATTATTTTTATAANAGAAAAAATAGTAATTGATTTCCCCTTAACTTTTTCTTTCATATGAGCCAAATATATGTCTCACGTAACGATGTAAGCTAGTGTCCTAGTGGAGATATATATAATAAGAAAGTGACAATACAAACAAATAATGTGAACAAGTTTTATCATTCGGGACTAAAGAAGATCCAATATAAAACCAAACGTATTATATCGTTTATCGTTTGTTACGAGGATGAGGTTAAGATTTAAGATAGTCAAATTTATAGTACAAATAAAATACAATCGTCATATTTTGAAAAATAAATTCAAAGTTCTGTTAGTTAAGTCTGTCAAACCCTGGTCAAGATACCAATATCATCTAAATATATATATATATATATATATATATATATATATATATCTTCGCCATCTTGAATTTGAAAACTTTGTTTTAGCCTCAAATTTCAAAAGGTGGTTTTCTGTACCTAGAAACGTATTTGGAATTTTCTGTACCTAAATAATATTTAAGAAACGGTACTAAATACATTCATCTATTTAATCAAAATGGGAATCCACCTAAGATGTTATGTCATTGCTCACTATGAATATATATTCATGAAAAATATTAAAGTAATAACAATAGTACTGATCATGATAATACCAATTAGGTGATAGGTTGCAAAATCCAATCAATGCCCACCTCATGTCTCCTTCATGGAAGTGGATCTGGCAGCATAAAATACAAAGAAACTTAGTAATTCGATAAATGCGAAAAAAATAGTGGATACCTATTTTGTGGTTGCAAATTAGTGGACCTCTCTATCTATAAATCTCTCCATCTCTCTAGTTTTTTTTTGTAATATTACGACATGTTTACGGACACTCTGTTATACTCACCACAAATCTATAACCCTCAGTAGTTAAAAAATGGAGGACATGTGTGAAACATTAATGAATACAATTTAAGTGGAATAAGTGAGTGTGATTAGTATAAAAGAATTAAATCAAACATCACACAGCTAAAATGAAATGGTAATTATTAAAAAAATATATTACTATCAGTTTATATGATTTCAAATGATTATAATGGTTCATGAATATGAATTATGAACAGATAAGTTTATTTTATTTTATATGCAGAAGTAGTTACTATTTCTTATAATCCAGTCAAAAAGTTTTGTTTTTCTTATTTTAGTCAACAGTAATAGCTGTTGAGAAAAAGGTAACAGTGAATTATGTTTGTCAGTTATGAAAATGATAGCAAAATATAAATACCTATAAGCTTGCGTTTTGTTATTAGTCTAATGGTTATTCAATTACTCAGGTGTTTACTGTTTACAAAAAAGCTACAATAATACTAGACATTATGTACAGTACTCTAGTAACACGGCATGATATGTATAAAGCATGTGGGATCATTGATGTTGTATGGTGTTGGCGCCAAACTTGGGTCTATGTCGCGAATCTGAAAAGGGTTTGGATTTGGAATATGCTGGTTTGACTTATATATGCGTGAGAGATGATGCATCTTCATCAATCAATCTGTTGGTTAGGGACAGGCCGATCCTGACGTTTTTACTATCATACGAGTTTGAGTTTAATTAGGAGATGACAAAATAATTCTATTAGTATCATTTATGAAGTAACGATTGATCTTGACAGTTATTTTGATAGAACTATCGTTTGAACTATAAAAATTATTTTGGTGTTAAGAAGATGTGAATATGTAGCCTAACTTATCGCATCTGTATAGTACATCATGTTAAGTTATTGGGTGAAAACATTTATGAATACCCAAATTGTGACTTGTACGCTGTTCATTCAATCTTATATTGAGGACGAGAGGAAGTCCATATTCGGGGATTCTTATGTTATATAATGTGAGCCTGAAAAAAATCATGCAAGGAGTTCTTTTTGGTGTCCAGTGTTTCCACGTATCATATTTTGATCTCCAAGAAAGAAAATTGTCAAATTTTGTTTTACAAATATATCAGTCAAATTCCAAAGAAACATAATGTTATTTTTAAAACATCATCTCTTGTGGTACCATTATTTTTTACCTTTCAACGTATAAACGAACTTGTTATTCCGCCCGCCACTATATTTATGTCATCAATTTAAATGTAAAAACTTTGAAGTATCACCTAGGAAACATAATTCAAGCTTCAAAAGCATGTCCTTGACTACAGAAATCATTAGGTTGGTCTCCATTTAAAACAGTTTGACCTGGCCAGCCATTCCATTTACTACTAATACAACTACTTGCATATTCTTACAAGAACAAAACTTGATGAATATATACAAAGCGTCACATGTACACACACACACACACATATATATATATATATATATTATATGTTAGCATCAGTGTGCGGGTCAAATCTCTACGCTTGGCGTAACGAAATGAACATGTCAAACAAATTGACCATGAAATGATGAAAACGCCCAAATTTAAGTATTATTGATTCATCCCGTCGTAGCTTAGTCTTCTGACTATTTTCATTCGTTGAATTTGAACCCATCTTATTATAACATAACGATATGTCAACTTTTAACCAAAACGAACTATATATACAAGTCAATAATCCATTAATGATGCTCTTCATATAGAAATGACGTGCATAGTCGCATAGATAATACTATTGGTTACATATATACCCAAGTTTTTTTTTTTGAATTTAATGTAAAATTATATTCAAAAAAAAATATACTTTGTTACAACTGGTGCAGCGTTTGCTTAATGTTTTTGAGACTAAAAATTAGACAGAAGATTATACATATAGAACTATAGCATAGGAGCTATTGTCGGGACTGCACCCATAGTTGGTATGCTTCATCATAACGGCGCTCTCCCATCTTCCCGATTGCAGTTAGCTGGTCCTTGATCTGCTTATCGACCCAGCCAATGAGCTGAGGTGCAATGTGAGCCGCCTCACCATACCTCCGCCCATTCCACTCACGCCAAATGGTATAAACGACTATCTGGAAAAGATTACGACGAAGAAAAATCTCGACACCACTGTGTTGATCACTCGAGATGGAGTCAAGCAGAGCAACCCAATCAGTCGAATATTGTGTTCTAAAAATTCCTTTTTCCAAAGAAGCCCAAACCTCAGTAGCGTAAGAGCAGGAAAAAAAGAGATGAGTTCGAGTTTCAAGAGCATGGTGGCATAATACACAGGAACCTGCAGCCTGCCCATTCCATTGAATCATATGCTCACCTGTTGAAACCCGATCATGCGCGGCCAACCACACACAAAAGGAGTACTTAGGGACCACATGAGTGAACCAGACTCCCTTGTTCCACGCGACTGTAGTTGCCTTCGTTCGAATATGGTTCCAAGTGTCGCGGGTGGAGAAAGCTGATCTGAAACTATCCCCCTTCCCTCGCCATAACAGAGTATCAAACGTATCACGTCGTTGCAGCCATTGAGTGTGCATAATAGCCTCCATATCATTAAGATGATTAACTCTATGGCGGCGACGTCTACGTGTACACCAATCTTCAGCCAATGTACTCTGTTTTGGGATCCCCATGTCCATCATGCCTTTATCTCCTCCATAGTCAAATAAAATACCCATAGAAGTGCAATTATCATACCAGAAAGAAGTGGACTCCCCATTACCAACCTCCACTCTACACAACGGCCGAGCTAGATCACGATATTTGAGTAATTTACGCCATATCCAGGATCCCAAGCTTGAGCTGGCCTTGATAGACCAAAAAGATTGGTCTTTCATTAGATTCATGTACACCCAACAGACCCATAGTGAGTTGCCTCGACATGCAATTCGCCAAACCAGTTTTAAACAACCAACAGTATTTGCCTCTTTAAGAGATCTCAACCCCAAGCCACCCTCTGGTTTCGGTTTACAAACAGCATTCCAAGACAACTTTGCTTTGCGACTATTTAGCTCTGTTCCCGACCAAAGGAAAGCAGAGCAAATAGAGTTTATTTCATCTATACAAGAAGCTGGTAATCGATACGCTGCCATCCAAAAATTGCAAGTGCTCCACAAAACTGAAGAGATGAGATTCAAACGACCAGCGAAAGAGAGAGAGCGGACTGTCCAAGAACTTATCCGAACTCGCAACTGTTCGAGCAGAGGAGTTAGATCACTATTGCTAAGTTTTCTTGTAACCAAAGGCAGCCCAAGGTATCGAACTGGTAACTGGCTAAGAGTAAATGGAAAACGAGAAGCAATGATTTCAGCATTGGAGAGAGAAACACCCGCCAAAAACAGTGTTGATTTCTCCATACTTATCTTCAAACCCGAGATTTTAGCAAAAGCGTCAAACACGACAACAATCCCTGCCACTGATCTAGCTTTGCCATCCGAAAGAACCATTAAATCATCTGCAAAACTTAGGTGAGTGAGCCCGAGGTTCTTACATCGCGGGTGGTACCCAAAACTCTGCATACCGGCTGCTCTATCCAACATTTTTGAAAGGACCTCCATGCATATCACAAACAGATAAGGTGACAGTGAGCAACCCTGGCGAAGACCACGAGAGCTGCGAAAAAAACCCACTAAACCACCATTCACCTGAACAGAGAATGAAACCGTAGTAACACAGAGCATTATCCAGTGCACAAAAGTGGGGGGAAACCACATGGCCATTAAAACTTTCGATAAGAAGCTCCATTGAACAGAATCAAAAGCTTTCGAGATATCGATATTGATGGCACAACGACCAGAGACAGAGCCCTTGTGGTAGTATTTAACCAGTTCAGTAGCGAGCAAAACATTCTCAATCAGCGGTCTATCCTTCACAAACGCTGACTGATTACCAGAAATAAATTGTGGAAGCAGCAACTTCAAGCGATTGGCAATTATCTTGGATATGACTTTGTATAGTACTCCCCAAGTGGACTTATAAAACTCGACAGTGTATCCATCTGGTCCCGGTGACTTATCATTGGGCATAGAGAATAAGACTTGCTCGACTTCCTCCCCTAACACAACACGGGTGAGCTTTTGAGCATCTAAATCCGAGCACCGGAACGACAACAGCAACTCCAGCTCCTCCACCAAACAACCTTCAAACTCAGTGGGAATTAATTGTAAAAAATCTCGGAAATGTCGTTCTACTTCAGCCTCAATGTCCTGTCTTTCAACCGCAAGACGACCATTATATACCCAAGTTGATTGAACCGTGAGATCAAAGTTGAAGTTAATTTGCAGTTTCCGATACATATTGTTCTGTTACAAACAATTACTCATTGATCGATCGATCAGTCTCAAAGATCTATACCTGAAACCCACTTCTTTCAAAGTATTGATCTAGTAATCTTCTAAAGCATAATGTAGAGGTCTTTAAAGAAAGAGTTGAATCATGTACGTAAAGAAAAAACACATTGGATCTTGTGGTATTAGTTACTATTGGACTAAAGAAAGCCCATACATATATTTCATTGGGGCAGACCTAATTCTATACAGGGCCCTGAGACTAATCTCAATTTGAAACATTATTTTGGCGTTTTAACTTAATATTGTAAACGCTACTTTTTACATCATGCGACTTGTGAGATGCCAACCGAAGCCACGTGCTACGACCCAACCAATTTTTTTTGTTTTTTTTCCCTTTTTCAAAGAGAGAAAATAATAATATAATAATATAATAATATAATAATATAATAATAATAATAATAATTTCTTTTTAGAAAAAGATACCTCCATCAAACTAATTATCGAATTTTGGTAAGTTTAACTTCTAAATAAATATACTTAGCGTGAGGAAGGCAACTGGCAGAGTGACCTTTTATTTGTTTCCTTTGTTGTTCGTTAAAATAATTAAATATCTTTGAATGATTCTTTCGAAAGTTAACAAAAAAAACACTAAACTCATTTAATTTTTAAAATATAATTCTGATATAAAATATACTACTAGTTTACTAACTAACCCATCCTTAAATTTTTTTACATCTAGATAACAACGTACAAATTTAACTAATCACATTCCCTTTTTAATTTTATTTTTATTTTTCTTTTTCTTTTTTATTTTATGTGAATGTAAAAAAAAAAAAAAAAAAAACAAGAAAAATAATTTTTTTTTTTTTTTTTTGTCTCTCGTCTCCTCGTTCTTGGTTCAACCATAGATGTTCGTCGGGAAAATATCCTCGGCTTCAATTTCGTTCGATTTGCCCTAAATTCTCGACCACTCTTCGTCAACCCCATACTCTTAATCCAGGTAAAATTATTTCTCTTTTTTTTCGTGTATTTGTTTTTGGGTCAAACTTGTTCTCTCTCTCTCCTTATTTTTTTTTCCCAATTCAAAATTTTGAGTATGTATTTAGTAACCCTAGTTCTTATTTTTTGTTTTTTTTTTCCGAAATTTCGTCTTACCTTACTAGGTTTTTATATGTCGATTAAGCTAAATTAGGGTATTGAATAGAATTGAATCGAATCAAATCGAATTGGGCGTTTTGTGTTTGATCCGGTGAAATTAAATTTAGGGTTTTTTTTTTTTTTTTTTTAATTTGGGTGAATTTGTTTGTTCTTCATTTTAGCTTTGAAATTAGGGTTTTGTGTCATGAATGTAAAATTTATGTCGGTTGCTAAATTTCTTGTGATTTTAAGTTGATGATCGCCATGATTAAGCATCCACATTTGTTCTGAGTTTCTAGTTTCATGGTTTGGATTCATTGCTCTGCTTTGTAGGAACTTGGAAGCATAAGGAAAAGCATGAATGCTTAAAAACAGTTTGCGCATTACTGCGAAATGCAAGCCGAGAAGAACCCCGAAGGTCGTCCTATCGATGAGGGCCATATATCAAACCAGAACAGCAATCCTAATTTACTCTCTTCTGCTTCTATCAGTGTTTCTCAGTTTCCTGGTATGTTTGCACTTTGGTTTTAAGTAGTTTTGCTTTTATGTTTCTTTTTTTGTTTGTTGAGATGAGCTTGTTTTTTTTAATGGAGACTGCAATGTTTATTGTTTTATTTGGAGAGCAGCTAAGAAGCCGACTAGGCAATGGGCTGCTTGGACGCATCAGGAAGAAGAAAGTTTCTTCACTGCTCTTCGTCAAGTTGGAAAGGTTATCAATTGTTGAAGTTGAGAATGAGTTTTGGTTTCTTCGTCTATATGTTGTTTCGTGTGTGACGTTTTCTCTGTGTGTTGGTTATTGCAGAATTTTGAGAAGATTACCTCTCGTGTCCAAAGCAAAAACAAGGACCAGGTTGGTTGCCTTTTTTAACCTTGGGTTTGTTTTAACCTTGGTGTTTTGCTCTAATGGTTGTGGAAATTTTGTGTGATTTTACAGGTCAGGCATTACTATTATCGTCTAGTGAGACGTATGAATAAACTATTGGGTCCAGAACTGAGCCTTGATGCCAAGAATCCAAAGGACACAAATGCTGCAATGCTACGATGGTACTTGATATATACAGTTCTTTTCTATTATGATTTGTGCTGGTATTGTAGATTGTTACATTATTGTAAACAAATGATAGAACATTACTCTCCATTTAAGGGTTCCATTCGCCTATAATATCTTCTGTAGTATGGTTATGCATTTCTTGTTAGTGACAAAATAATGGTTAGGAAGGGTTTCTTGTTTCTCTTGAGCATTGATAATATCTGCCAGTAACCTCATACATGATCAGATAGTAGCAACTGGCGTATATTTCAGACATCATACCATCTTTCGTTCTCCTAGTTGAGATGATTCCACATATTATGATTTCGTCTGTTCTAAAGTTAACATGCTATTTCATGTGACTTGCAGGTGGTCTTTACTGGAAAAGTATAGCTGCAAAGCTTCAAAACTTCATCTCAAACCCCGGAGATTCAAGCTATTTTTAGAGGCCTTGGTTAGTTGGCACTTTTAAATTTCGTTTTAACTCAAAACCATCTTGGATTTGACAAGGAATTGTTTTCAAACTATTGTCTAACAAACCATTTTGCATGAAGGAACACCAATTGCTGAAAGACCGCAGAAAGAGCATAAGAAAACGGGCTTGCCAGGGAGAAAATTTCTCTTCTGCTTCCCTCGGAAATATCTCAAGTCAAAGCAGAGAAAGAGGATTGGATAACCGTCCATTTAAATTGATTCTCTCCGACGGCCAAAATGTTAAAAAGCTAGGGTCTGGAAGAGCATCTACCAAACATGGTGAAAGCTTAGGTGTCAACCTTGGTGACGAAAAAGAAGATACAGCCTTTGGGAGAGGTGGAAGGCAGCGACGAAAACAAGGTTCTTTCTCTGCTAGTTTTTATGCATGTTTCTTAGATAGACAGTTTTCTTCAGTCCCATATTGTGTGTGTGTTTTCCCTTTTCAGCGTTCATACAAGTTTTGGAGATCATCTACTTTCAATATTCCATGTATATCTTAGGTTTTAAGTTACTATTTAAAAACTTGATGTAGTTCCAGGTTCTTACGTGACTCTAAGCAGTTCATTCCTTTTCAGCAGGTTATAAAAAATGGGAAAAGGCTGCGATAGATGGGGTCTCCCTGGTTGCTGATGCTGCAGAGCATTTGGAACGAACATCAATTGACAAAGATATGGATGATCAAGAAGGTTTACTTGCTAGTATGGGATAATATTTCATTTTCTTAGATGCATGTTTTTTGAGAACTAACATGTGCAAATTCTGAAATGAATTCTCTTTTTATCGTAGATTTAGGTTCGACAAGATATATTACCGGAAAGTCTCCACTTTCTCTGTGCTCATCTGGTGATGTTCCTCTCAGTGATGCCAATATGCAGTTTTCTGCCAAGCTGAAACTTCAGTTGTTCCCGATTGATGAATGTACTCGAAGATCCTTGGAAATGGTAAGTTTCTAATACGAATAAAACTGATTGGAGCAATAATTTTCGGAGACATGAAATGGAGCTTGATCTTGTAACAGGATAAGCACAATCCGCATCTAGAACTTACCCTTAGTAATCGCAAGAAGATATCATCTGTACTGGAACATCTCAATCGCAAATGGGGAAGCTCAAGTTGTGCGACTGGAGAGCTAATGCTATTTCCTTACAATGCACGAAAAGAAACTATAACGTGCCATCAAAGGTGGACCCATGACTCTTTTCTAAGTGCAGCAGAAGTGCATTCAATGGTCGGAAGTCCCTCGGTTTTCCGCTTAAGGTTTGCTCTCATATTTTCCTAGTCTCGTGCAGGTTTATCTCTCTGTCCAATTATATCATACAGGAGAAACAAAATTAATTTTCTTATATCTCTTTGCAGGTATGGTTGGTTTGTCCATGATGCATCAGGTTCTTTTATTTCTCAAGTTCCAACTTCAGATCTTTGCCCTTCACTCGAGGATGACATGAATGTGGATGGGGTGAACGAGGTCAACATGCTCCTTACTGAATCAGGACCCTTGTCGGTGCATTCAACTGCCAAACAACCGACATCTGTAGAACCCAGCCTGGGTCTTGTATGTGCCTCTGGTGAAACCCATGATCGTCCCGCAGAATATAGAGATGATTATGAACCTGCTTCACCAACTATTTCTCCACTTGAGCATTTAATCAGCGGTAATGCTCAATCAGCAGGAGAATGGGCTGATAGTCTTACTAACATAAGTATAGGTGATCTACTCTCTGATGTGCCCGATGACATAGATAGTGATGGTGGGAATCCACCTGCCACCGAGGGTTCACATTGCGTCCTTCGAGATGTTTCATTTGCCTCTGACTCTTTTGATGCTGCAATTGCTGCTCATATACTAAGACACCAGAACAAGTCCAGTGCTCCACTACCGTTGACTTCTGGCTCTTCCTCTCTATGGGATGATGAAGAAACACGTGATGCCTTCTCTTTCCAAAATAATCGTCTCGAAGATTCGTCCAAGTTGGCTAATGTTGCTTCTCCTCGAGGTGTTGGCAGAGTAAATGGAAAACCTTCTCAATTGGTGGAGGTAACTATATCATTCTCAAACTCCACTTCAACAATTGTTTATAAAAATAAACCATCTGATACAATACTTTCTCTTAGGCTTTATCCGTTGATGAGAAGCTTCCTGACCATGGAGAGCCTATGGAAGAGGGTCCAACAGACCCCCATACGATGGATTCTCCAGGGAAGACCCATTGTGGGCTTGCGGATATATATTGGGTAAATCTCGAAATCCCATATTTTCTTCCAAAGTGAAAAAGCACATATATTCAAAAACTCTTGTTTCCTTTGTTTTACTTCTCTTTGCAGCCTGACTCGTTAGGACCACTGGACTTAGACATTAGATCTTCAAAGTATACAGACGATTTGATCCTCAGTGAGAGCCTTGGGGGTTTGAGCCGTCTAATTGCGACCAGCCTCGATGCCTTTCAGAACTGCTCGCTCTTTGGGTTGGACAACAAGAAGGATAAGTCTAACATGGTCTGAAATGGAACTAAAAGCTAAAAGCATGGGGTCCAAATGTTGATAGTTGAAAAGAAAGTGACTCTTCCTTTTTTTAAAAAAAGTAACGTTATCACCAACTGATAGGTTCACTGTACAAAAATCTGATTTAAGTTTAAGTTTTAACTCTTCCTCTCAAGTCTCAACACAGTCTTCTGTGTTGGTACATGTTTATGTGTACCCCTTTACTGTTGTTATTTACATGTTTATTTGGCTATCATGCCGTTTTTTCTTCTTCTTTTGTTTATAGAAGTTTCATGGCAAAAGAAGAATGTCGCAGAATCTTCTAAATACTAAACAAATTCTTTTAAGAGTTGAGTAAAATAACATTTACGCAAAACTATTTGAACTTTTTATAACTCAATATCTAGACACGAAAAAGCTTTCCAAAATTCATCTTGAAACACAAATGATTGAATGAGCAGAGGTTAAAACTAGACTTGTTACGTTGTATCACCATCCAAATTTTAAGTATCCATTATCTTCTTGATAAAGCATGATAGGACTAAGTTACTCCTTTTCTCTCATTTTAAATATTCTATCTAGAAAAGATTCCAAACGTTTCATTTCTACACTTGATCGGCTAACCCAAGGTTTTTTCAACACTAGACTCTTTATTTAAAGTAATAAGAAAAAAAAGAAATCATTCAAAACTAGATATGATTGTTGTCTTGATCCAAAGTGTTCAAATTGGGTTTTTCTTCTATTCCCGATAACATTCAGTTTCTTTGCTCTCAATGATTAGTCTAATTTAAAAAGCTTAAAATCAACACAACACTCTCCACCCTAAGAGAACCAAATTTCAACTACAACCCAATTTGATTCATTAAACCAAACCGGCAAACCGTATGGTCATAAGTTTACACCGTCGGATTCAGCTTTTATCCGATCAGTAGGTAGAGAAGAACTATGGATTTGTGTAATTTCAACATTTTTTTTTTTTTTTACGAAGGATATGCTCTCTCAAGTCTTAATAATGAGTCCTACACAACAATGACGTAAGAGTGCCAAGTTGTCATAACATGACAAATCTCTTTAGTGTGATACACCGCTTTACACTGGCCTACTCGTTCACATCACGTCGAGTTCGTACACGAAGAGACACTCTTTACGTGCCCTTCGAATATTCTTCTTCATAAATTTGACGACTTCTGTTGTCACGATATATCATCTTTTGGACGATCAATATGACACAATTACACATATCAATATATCATACAGAATATATTTTTTAAATATATAAAGGCATATTCGAGGCTTCGAGCTCTCTAGCTAATATACATTCATTCACAACACAGTCCATACCATATAGTAAGAGCAAATTAAATAAATTTCTAGATTTGTATCGAAGGTTACAACGGTATGGATTGTGTTGAGTTAGTAGTATATGCGAGGGAAGAGATCATGTCCTATATATCTAAGGACTCAACTTTTGATATTTTCTAGCTAGCCGTAATTGACATCAACTTTTGGACGAGCAACTTTTGATATTTTCCAAAAAATTTAGCAATAATTTTTTCTTACACACCAAAATTTGTTTTTCCTTTTCAGCTAATCGGATATAATTTCAAGAAATTTTTTATGAAATGATAGCATGATTCTTTTTATAGCTTAATTGGTAAAGTTTTTTCAGAAGAATCTCCATTCAAGTTTTCCACGAATGATGAAGAAAAATAAAATATATTATCTTTAGAAATTCACTTGTACTTCTGATAAATATCCACACTCTCAGTCCATACAATCACTCATAACACCAAGAAAAAAAAATTCTTCCCGAAAAAAAAAAACAATGGAGAGCGCAAAGTCGAGGAAGCCTCATATCATGATGATACCATACCCACTTCAAGGCCACGTTATCCCTTTTGTCCACTTAGCCATCAAACTCGCTTCTCATGGCTTCACCATCACTTTCGTCAATACCGACTCCATCCACCATCACATCTCCACCGCTCGCCAAGGTGACGAGGGAGACATCTTCTCCGCCGCCCGCAGCTCAGGACAGCTCGACATACGTTACACCACCGTGACCGACGGCTTCCCTTTGGGGTTTGACCGCTCACTTAACCATGACCAGTTTTTCGAAGGCATTCTCCACGTCTTCTCTGCCCACGTCGATGATCTCATCGCTAAACTCTCACGCCAGGATGATCATCCGGTGACTTGCTTGATCGCCGACACGTTTTATGTTTGGTCATCTATGATTTGCGACAAGCACAACCTTGTTAATGTCTCGTTTTGGACCGAACCTGCCTTGGTACTCAATCTTTATTATCACATGGATCTCCTCATATCCAACGGTCATTTCAAATGTCTTGGTAAAACTCTTACTCAATCATGTCAATGATATATTTTCCTGATTTAGCAATAATATTAACAAGTCTCCATATCTTCTAATTTTTTCACAAGTCACATAGATAATTAGAAATTTTGTGTATTATCGACAAGAAAATATGATTTTTAATTTGTATTTTTATTGAACTCGGAATTATCCTATATATAATCATCTCTAATATTTTTGTTTTGAATGTTTATGGTAGAGAATCGTGAAGACGTGATCGATTACGTACCAGGGGTTAAGGCAATAGAACCAAAGGACTTGATGTCATATCTTCAAGTAAGCGACAAAGACGTAGACACAAATACAGTGGTCTATCAAATATTATCCAAGGCCTTTAAAGACGTCAAGAGAGCCGATTTCGTCTTATGCAACACCGTGCAAGAGCTCGAGCCAGACTCTCTCTCGGCTCTACAAGCCAAACAACCGGTTTACGCCATCGGTCCGGTTTTCTCAACCGATTCGGTTGTCCCCACAAGCTTATGGACCGAATCAGACTGTACCGAATGGCTTAAAGGCCGACCTACCGGATCGGTCCTCTACGTCTCGTTTGGTAGCTATGCACACGTTGGTAAAAAAGAGATCGTTGAAATAGCCCATGGGCTTTTACTTAGTGGGATAAGTTTCATTTGGGTCTTACGTCCGGATATAGTCGGATCCGACGTACCGGATTTTCTCCCGGACGGGTTTGTAAACCAGACCCAAGATCGAGGTCTTGTGGTCCAGTGGTGCTGCCAGATGGCAGTCATTTCAAACCCGGCCGTGGGAGGTTTTTTCACACATTGCGGTTGGAACTCAATTTTGGAAAGCGTTTGGTGCGGTTTGCCGTTGTTGTGTTATCCGCTATTGACGGATCAGTTCACTAATAGGAAGCTTGTGGTCGATGATTGGCGCATTGGGATTAACCTTTATGATAATAATGATAATAATAAGACGATCACAAGGGACCAAGTCTCGGCTAACGTAAGGAGATTGATGATCAAAGGTGAAACTTCAAGTGAGCTGAGAAACAACGTCGAAAAAGTTAAACGTCATCTCAAAGATGCGGTTACAGCCGTTGGATCTTCTGAGACGAATTTTAAATCGTTCGTTGGTGAGGTCCGAAGTAGTATAGATACTAAATTGTGTAATCCCGTTGTAAATGGTCTCGAAACAAGTCGATCAGACTAAAGCTATTTTAAACATATGTAAATCGACATAAAGTTCACTTTTTTTTTGGTTATTATATCTGTCGCACCGCAAGAAGAATAGAAAGATCAACTCCATGAGTATGCCCAAATGTCTGTTTCGGTTCGTCTTACTTCAAAGATTGCGTCTTTGGCGAGATCAGGTCGCATAGCAAGCGCACGCCAGGTGTTCGACGAAATGCCTGAACGAGATACCGTAGCGTGGAACACTATGTTGACGAGTTATTCTCGTTTGGGTTTATATCAGGAAGCTATGTCTTTGTTCACCCAGTTGAGAATCTCTGACGCTAAGGCTGATGATTACTCGTTTACAGCAATCTTGAGCACTTGTGCGAGTCTAGGCGATGTTAGTTTCGGAAGAAAAATTCAGTCTTTGGTTATTCGGTCTGGATACGGTGCTTCGTTGCCGGTTAATAATTCGCTTATTGACATGTATGGTAAGTGTTCTGATACTCTTAGCGCAAACACAGTGTTTCGAGATATGGGCAATGATGGTAGAAATGAAGTAACTTGGTGCTCGCTTTTGTTTGCGTACATGAATGTTGAACAGTTTGAAGCTGCTCTCGATGTTTTTGTTGAAATGCCGAAAAGGGTGGCTTTTGCGTGGAATATAATGATCTCTGGTCATGCCCAGTGTGGAAAGATCGATTCTTGTTTAAGGTTGTTCAAAGAGATGATTGAGAAGAGTGAGTTTGAACCGGATTGTTATACGTTTAGTTCTCTGATGAATGCTTGTGGTGATTCATGTAACTTGGTTTGTGGACGGATGGTACATGCTGTTATGGTGAAGAACGGGTGGGATTCTGCGGTTGAGGCAAAAAACTCTGTTTTAAGTTTCTATGCGAAAGTAGGATGCAGAGATGATGCCATGAGAGGGCTCGAGTCTGTTGAAGTATTGAGTCAGGTATCTCGGAATTCTGTTATTGACGCGTGTATGAAGATAGCAGAAACAGAGAAAGCTCTTGAGGTATTTCATCTAGCTCCTGAGAGAAATATTGTTACTTGGACTACTATGATTGCAGGATATGGTAGGAATGGAGATGGAGAGCAAGCACTGAGGTTTTTTGTTGAGATGATGAAGTCTGGGGTGGATTCTGATCATTTTGCTTATGGTGCAGTTCTTCACGCTTGTTCAGGTTTAGCCTGTTTAGGACATGGAAAAATGATCCATGGTTGTTTGATTCATCGAGGCTTTCAAGGTTATGCTTATGTTGGTAACGCCTTGGTTAATTTGTATGCCAAGTGTGGAGATATTAAGGAATCAAACCGCGCGTTTGGGGATATAGCTAACAAAGATTTGGTATCTTGGAACACAATGCTTTTTTCATTTGGTGTCCACGGGTTAGCAGATCAAGCTCTAAAGCTCTATGACAACATGATAGTGTCTGGGATTAAACCAGACAAGGTGACATTCATTGGATTGTTGACAACTTGTAGCCATTCAGGCCTTGTAGAGGAAGGTTGCTCAATTTTTANCCGGATTGTTATACGTTTAGTTCTCTGATGAATGCTTGTGGTGATTCATGTAACTTGGTTTGTGGACGGATGGTACATGCTGTTATGGTGAAGAACGGGTGGGATTCTGCGGTTGAGGCAAAAAACTCTGTTTTAAGTTTCTATGCGAAAGTAGGATGCAGAGATGATGCCATGAGAGGGCTCGAGTCTGTTGAAGTATTGAGTCAGGTATCTCGGAATTCTGTTATTGACGCGTGTATGAAGATAGCAGAAACAGAGAAAGCTCTTGAGGTATTTCATCTAGCTCCTGAGAGAAATATTGTTACTTGGACTACTATGATTGCAGGATATGGTAGGAATGGAGATGGAGAGCAAGCACTGAGGTTTTTTGTTGAGATGATGAAGTCTGGGGTGGATTCTGATCATTTTGCTTATGGTGCAGTTCTTCACGCTTGTTCAGGTTTAGCCTGTTTAGGACATGGAAAAATGATCCATGGTTGTTTGATTCATCGAGGCTTTCAAGGTTATGCTTATGTTGGTAACGCCTTGGTTAATTTGTATGCCAAGTGTGGAGATATTAAGGAATCAAACCGCGCGTTTGGGGATATAGCTAACAAAGATTTGGTATCTTGGAACACAATGCTTTTTTCATTTGGTGTCCACGGGTTAGCAGATCAAGCTCTAAAGCTCTATGACAACATGATAGTGTCTGGGATTAAACCAGACAAGGTGACATTCATTGGATTGTTGACAACTTGTAGCCATTCAGGCCTTGTAGAGGAAGGTTGCTCAATTTTTAAATCCATGGTTAAAGATCATGGAATCCCTTTGGAAGTAGATCATGTAACATGTATGATAGATATGTTTGGGAGAGGTGGATATTTAGCAAAAGCAAAGGACTTGGCTACAACTTACAATTCACTTGTCACTAAAGCTAGTAATAGTAGTTCATGGGAAGCTCTTTTGGGTGCTTGTTCTACACATTGGCACACAGAATTAGGCAGAGAAGTTAGCAAAGTTCTAAAGATAGCAGAACCAAGTGAAGAGATGAGTTTTGTTCTGTTATCCAACTTGTACTGCTCGAGTGGGCGGTGGAAGGAAGCAGAAGATGTAAGGAGAGAAATGGTTGAGCGAGGTATGAAGAAAACACCGGGATGTAGCTGGATCGAAGTAGGAAACCAGGTCTCAACTTTTCTAGTTGGTGACTCTACGCACCCTCGCTTGGAGGAGCTTTCTGAAACTTTATACTCCATTCAAAGTGAAATGAGAAACCCAGAGACGTTTTGGAACTTGTGGATTTAGTGCTATAGACAATGAGAAATATGTAGAAGAAGCAACAAAAAAAAAATCGTTCACACACATTCATTATTGTATAAGTAATAAGCAAATGAATTAGCCTTTTTTCTCCCAAGTTATTGTGTTCCTTAAAGCTTAGAATCTTTTAGTGTCTACTTGGAAATTAGTTCATGTTGCTTATATCAAAATATCTTGACATGGGAGTCTCATACTATTTGAAGATAAGTTTCATATAATTTTCTATGATAATCTAATCGGATTCGAGTTATGTTGACTCTTATTGATAAGCTCATTAGTGATTCCTACTGAAATTTTGATAATGACTTCAAATAGAGTATAGAAGAAACATCATTTTTTTTTGGTTTCTAGTGTGAAAGGTCCGGTTCCGGTCCACAAGAAGTGACAAAGAAAATCTTACAAAAGAGAAGAAATATAGATTCAAACTAACTTCGTTTTCTCTACAAATTACCCCTATTTTGTTGGTGTGACAATGATTCGTGTTTTTAAACAAGTGCAGCGGAAATTTACTCTTACCTACTAGTCAAAAAATTTAGATTGCATAGATTTGTACGAATTTGACTAGATCACGTGGGCTCGTTAGGATCGTACTGGACTTTCCTATTAAATATTTTCCATCATTGTTCTCCAACTATGTTTTCTTCTTGCGTCAGTATGTTACTCCATTATATTTTTTTTTCAATGGTGGAACTACAGAATCTAGAATCGAATCGGTGAATACGAGACGTTAAAATAATTAACAGTAAAGAATAGTATTAACAAAATTATGGACATATACTGATATAAGTAGCTAGCTAGTGTGGTCCAAAACTTTGTATTGTTAACTTTAGTGATATGAACCATACGTAGATTTGGTAATATTATATGTACCAATTACACTCGTAGAAAAGGTAAGGAAAAGGAAAGGTGCATTCATTGAGAATTGTTATTTACCCTCAAGGCCTCGACTAATATGTAGTATACTAGTATTATATATTGTTGACGTGATTACTCCGTTACTATGTATGGACTATAGATAAAGTTACGATCGAACATAAATCTTATATATGATTTTTACCGTTGAAGTGCGCGTCAATATTTTTTTTATTCTGATTTCTAAGGTTTGGAACCAAATCCAAAACTAATTCATAATCAAATGTTCTTGTGAATCCTGTCTTTAGATATCTACAGTGCACAATGAAGGACGGTCGGACGTACGATACGTACGTACGTATATCTATACGAAGTCACGTACCTAGTTTAAATTCATGTAAAATTTTCTACGAACAAATGGAGTCTATGACTACGAATCTGATGATGTGTTTTATTCTGAAGCAGAAAAGTTTCTATCTTTAGAATACTAGACAGTGTCTATTTTTATCCTTATCTACCATTGAAACAATATTTGTCTACCTGAACTTCAATTTAACAAAAGGAAACTTTAACACTACAAAGGACAAAAGGCCATAATTTTTTCACGTTTTCATCTGTTTCCAGTACTTCAGGCTCCGAATACTTTGTGTCCAATAATTCTCTTAGATTCAAGATAGAAAGTTTAGAAAAATAAACCTTAAAATACGATTTTGCAAAACCACTCTTGAATTATACAAAAAATGCAAAACAATGTACCTTTGAATATCTAATACCATTGTTTTGGTTATAGATTTTAAACAAAATAACCATAACTGCCGTTGTGGCCGTTGTGGTACGGTGGAGGCGACCATGATTATGATGACAACGAAGAATACGGTGTTGGTAGTGGTAATGATTTATTTTTCTTGTTGTCAACTTGTCATATAGTCGAAGGTTACATTGCGGAATTTTAGAGTTGTATATACTATTTTCATAGTTCAAGGGATATCTTGCAAAAGTTGATTAATTTTTTTTTTTGTCATTTAGGATCAACCGTCATTAATAACATATAAAAGTGTTATAGTACCCATATATAATTTTTTTTATTTTCAGGACTACTGTCGTGCCCAAGTCTAGATTGGATCGTTTAATACAATCTTCTTAAAACTAGTTAAGGTTATTATATTGTATTAAAACAAAATAAAACGTAAAACGTATTAAACAAAAGACAAACAATTAAGCGTCGTCGCGGTTTTGGTCGCGCCAGCAGATTAACATGGCGATACAACGGCGAAGAATATAAAACTTGGCTCTTTGTTTCTTCACGACATGACTGCACTTTTGCCCAAAAGTCTTGCACGGGTCGCACGTGCCATTCTCTTCCGACGCCATTGATTGGTTTCTTATATTAGTGAGTCCTACTACGATATTATGAGAAATTAAAGAACGAAAAAAATGCAAGGAACGGAAGAGTTTGATGGTTCTTATGACTTATGAGCTTTAGTTTTGTCGAGGAGAGACAAAGATGGAGAGTTCAGTATATAGTCGTCTATTGGAGTGGAAGGGAGGGGACAAGCTTTATCAAACACACACAAAAATATGTTTTTACTAAGTAATTGTCTATAAAAACCAACTTATGGTGGTCCAAATGGTTTAAGGACTCACTATAGAATTTGGAGATCTTAAGTTTTTTCAATGTGATTTTAATAATAATTGACCATTCTTATAAACTCTATAAATAACAAAAAAAAAGGTTTTCACATGGTTTAAAAATAATAATTTTCCTAACTAACCATTCGTGAAGATGGAGAATATTGACTACAATTATAAATTTATTTTGAAAATAGATATTCAAAAAAAAAACTAATTGAAAGAAATATTTATATAGTCTCTGGAAAATTATGTATTAGAGTGACTAAAAGTTTATGTGATATATTAGTATTTTGAGACTAAAATGTTACCGTTAATGTAAAAGCAAAATTGAGGATTTAGTTTTTGCCAAAATAACTCATCAGAAACGAAAAGAAGAAAACTCATCAAGTATATTTAATCACTATGTTAGACGACCTAAAAAAAGAAAAAATACTATACAAAAACCATGTATCACTCTGAAGAAAAACAAAACACTATAATAATGTTGAAAAAAAAGATGCACACTGTTACGCTATGGTATGTTATGTTATGTCGTAAGGGAAAGAGACAAAACATGGTGATGCACAGTTAATATAAATTTAGAATTTTATTTTATTTTGGTCGATCTCTGTTACATATAAATGATTCAATATCGAGCTACGTAATGGTAAGGCAATTGCCGCATTGGCATGCACCTGAAGGTGAGTGGTCATCCGTGTAAGCCGAGCCCCACTTCTGTAAGAAGTGTCGTCTTCATTGCAATTTATTAGCTTCGTACGATACTACCTTTTTACACGCTTTTGACAAGTTTTACCCATCAAATTTTAATTGTACCTTTAAATAGTGGAAAAAAAGGAAGACTCTAATCTTGAAAATGTTAAAAGATGAATTGTATCTATATTAAAAATTTATCAAAAATAAATGTTTAACAAAGAAAAAACGAAGTCAATATATAAACGATTACACAATACAATATACGTATTTGTATATATTATCAAACTCATATATTGTAATCTAATGGTTGAAAGATCATTATGGGATTTAGAAACCAAAATTCGATTCATAGCTATTTCGATTTAACCATGGTTAAGTCATTATAAACGTTTTTAAAGGACATGATTATCTGGTTTTTCACAGTTAAGACATGTGTGAACTTTGGTATAAGATTTTCTGATTATTATATATAAAAAAATATATAAATATGTCAATCTGTTCAAGAAGATGGTATCAAAACCGTCGCGTATACTGTTGAGTGTTGATTAATATTTTGAAAACATGTTATTCAATGTGTAAAGTGACTAATATTTGTAGCTAACTTACAGAGAACAATATTTTGAAACCAAAGATAGTTCCAAAAATTTTATTTTTTTTATTTGGTATGAAAAGCTCTTAAATTTCTAAAGACTTTTCAGAAGAACCCTACAATATCATAAAAGAAATCTATAGAAACAGTTTATGATTTGTTTATCTCTATTTGTTAGTATTAGAAAAAGAAAAAAAACGGTGATATCATGTAGGACAGTATATGTAAGGATATATCGTGTACACGTGGTTTCTGAACCAACCAAAGAATTATTTCCGACACTCAAATACACTAATGAGACACAAAATCAGACGATAAAAAAGATCACGGTTGGTCGATACATACAAACGCCTTACACAAGAAGTGGTAACTAGTTTTGCTTACTAGCTGGTAGATGATAAGTTTTATAATGCATTCTCCTTTAGATATACTAGAGACTTTCAATCATATATGGCTTAGTTTTAGGGTGTTCACATAATGCTATTGTGAATCAGTAGGTTTGGTCGGACTGTGTTAAGTGTGACTTTTTGTTGTTGAACTTGCACACAAATTGCAGATAAATTGTTCCAACAGTTACTTGGATCCCCTGCTCTCAACCAACCTTTTATTTTGAGTTGCATAACTAAAAAAGATATAGACAATTACACAGCAAATTATGGAAATGTGGTAATCCCTCTTTTTCCTTGGTCCCAAAAACCGAAAAAGTTTACAAAACTTTTATCCAAGAAAACACTATCCCTCAGAATATCAACAAAACAAAGTATATTTTTTTTTGTATACACATGATTATTAATAGAAGATGCCAATATCTCCATGAGCTAGATAAGCAAATCAGAATAAGCATGGAGTCCATGACTGCTCATGTTCTGTTTAAGCCTGTACAACGCCCGGCTCTCTAGCTGTCTTACCCTCTCCTTCGACAGTCCGTAAATCTCTCCTATTTCCGACAATGATCTCTGTTTCCCTCCATCAATCCCAAATCTCAGCTTAATGATCCTTCTCTCCTTGGGGCTTAGTACATTGAGGAGGTTCCGTACATGGTTCCTCATCAACTGCTTTCCCACGCTAATCGTTGGTGTCTCAATCCCACTGTCTGGTGTTATTTCCTGTTAGGTTTAAAAGGTTATCACCATGTTTTTCTTCGGTCAAAATGATATCTTTAAAAAGGGTTTACCTGAAAAGTGGTGTCTTGATCAGCCCAAATTGGTTGTTGCATTGAAAGAGGTGTTCTTGTATTGT
This sequence comes from Camelina sativa, assembly GCF_000633955.1. Taxonomy (NCBI): domain Eukaryota; kingdom Viridiplantae; phylum Streptophyta; class Magnoliopsida; order Brassicales; family Brassicaceae; genus Camelina; species Camelina sativa. The sequence continues at coordinate 20,097,708 of NC_025690.1, forward strand.
ACAACAGTTTATCAAGCTTCTCTTTTGAAACCCCAACGTGGCCTGCAAGTTGCTCTTTACTTGGACGGTAGTTTCCTTCCTGCACGCATGTTTTTCTGGCTTCGGATACTTTTCCTAGTAGCATGTATACGTTCTCCTGTATTAACATGAGTAGATTTCACCAAGTCTTGCTTTAGAAGTTTATCCTTTTATTGTCTAATAGATAATGCCAGATACGATCAATTCTTTGAAAAATTTGTAGTTACCGGCAAACGAATTGTCCTGGAGTTTTGAAATATAGACTTTCTTATGGATTGTCGAATCCACCAGTAGGCGTAAGTAGCAAATCTGCATCCGGATTGTGGTTTGAACTTCTCTACACTCTTCATTAGCCCCATGCTTCCTTCCTAAGAACCATTAGATAAGCACAAGAAGAAGCATCGTAAGAAATGTGACTTCATGTTAGATCACTCTATCGCACACTGGAACTATTATAGAGCTCGAGATACTACAACAGTATCAGATATCTTAAACAAGAAATCTTTGTTTCTAGACAAATTTGTTTGTTATTTTGATCAGAGATATTGATAGGACAAAAACAAGGGGTTCGTTTGAAGCTAACCTGTAATAAGTCCTGAAAGTTGAGTCCACGATTCTGATATTGTTTTGCAATATGGACTACCAGTCGTAGGTTTGCTGTAATCAGCTTTTCTCGGCTACTTCTACCACGGTGGATTTCAGATTTCAAGACAGGGGAACTTAGCCCCATAGCTTCAGCCCACTCACCAATTGTTGGTTCACAGCCGTTTTGAGATTCAAGTTTAGTCTTTACCTTCTCCAACTTTAACAAATGCTGATATATCAGATGCATAAGTTAGCATCAGGGGAAGTTTCCAAGGAAGTTCAACAAGATGCAAGGACACAAGAGTAGGGAGAGCATGAACCTGTATATGTGATATCAGCTCAGCTTCCTCTTTAGCAGTCAGAAGTTGTTTAGTCTCAGGTCCCCACAAGAAGAGCTGAAGCGCATCATCAGAATCAACCCCTTGTCTATACTTTTTCTTGGCATTAAGTTTCTGAGGAACATAACCCTCGTCATCCACATCATTTGATTTTGGAGCCCTTCTGTTCTTTGCTCGTCTCTCTTGCAGCCGCTTTGACCTCACTATGGTTCCCTTTTCTGGTAAGGAGATGGAGGAGCTACAAGCAAACATCCAGAAACACACAAATATTTTCACATTGTAGCCCTTAAGTAGCAGAGAAACAGATTGATGAGATAGACAAAACAAGGTTTAAAAAAGCAACCAACCTAGTGGAGAGAGAATCCCCGGAGTTGTCAGATGGATTTGCTTCAGTGTCGTCAGCTAACAATGCAGCTTGTTTTGAAGCTGATAAAGCCTTCTGAGCTAGTGCAACCACATCACAAAGATCTGCATCAGGTAAGGGAGATACAACTGCCGGCAATTGCTTTTCAGCTGTTATCATAGGAGATATCAACCTGCAAACAAAGAAAGATTACACATCATTCACAAAACACATGAAATTCAAAACTGGTGTGTTAAAATAAGAGGAAAGAGACATTACAGATTCCATAAACCAGCAGACTGAATCAGTTGCTGTTCAAATTTCTCATCGTCTCGAGATGAAACCAATTCATCAAACTGCCTCCTCTCCAGAGTCAACTTAAAATTTCGCAATGAAAACAAAATGATCATTCATAGGCGGAAACATAAACACAAGAGAGTAAGAAAAGTTTATAACTTTGTGCTTGATTCAAGCAATTTAGGTAAATACAGCTGTGCTTATAAAACGCACCTGGGAGGTTCTGTCTTCTCTAAAGGCATGTGAGAGAGGTCTAGACTCTTCCCGTGGCTCCTGTGAGAGAACCGACGCAGGAAAATGTCGAGATAAAGAATTGAGATGACGTGAGTTAACTACAGGAGTTGCTGTTTGCTCATGAAGCATCACTACTGGCAATATTATAACCCAACAAAGACAAAAATCAGAAAACGCTTAACACAAAATTCGTATATATAGAGAAAAAAAACAAAAATCACAGCAAAAAGGCACAAAATTTATATACGAATTTCGAAATTGGAATGCTGGAATAATAGAAGAAGAAGAAGAAGTACCAGAGGAAGGAGAAGAGTAGTTCTTGAGATGGGTCTTTGTCTGAAACGGAGGAGATGAAGAAGAAACCAAGTTCCTCGTAGCTTCCATTTTCACAGAATCACCAAAAAGACGCTAATTTTGGTTCCACGAATCGCTAAGGAAGACGAATAAGAAAGAACATGAGGCTAACTCTACTGAGGAGGAGCCATGACGAACAGATAAGGCGACGACAGACACACTCCCAATTTTTTTTTTTTTTTTTTT
>NC_025690.1:20100684-20112484 GCF_000633955.1 Camelina sativa
CTCCCAATTTTTTTTTTTTTTTTTCTTCTTTATGATTAAAACTTGTTGCTGCCATGGGCTTTTATTATTATTGGACTTAAACCCAAAAAAAAAGCCCAAATATCGAAAGTAAGAAAAAAAAGATTTAATAGTCAGAATAAGGTCTATTATTACATGTCATGACCTCTTTGATAAGCAAGTAGAAAGAATTACAAATATCTGATTGAACCAATAGGCTTTCCTCCATCAAACAAGTAACGAGGCCATTCTGATTCTGAGGTATTGGGTGGTGCAGCAAGCTGAATAGGCTGTACCAAGAGATTATCGTAACCAGCCGAAGCGGAATATTCAAGACAGCTGATGAAATTCATTTCACCTGCGATGTTATCTGCGATGATAATCAGATCAGATTCTGTAGGATAACCCAGAGGAGTGTCTATTTCCCATAAAATAGTGTCATGTATCATCCTAATTGATCTCGCTTCCTTAGCTCCTGGAGAAAATAATAACATTTGGAGATATTATTAGTATTACATACGTATTATAAGAAAAAGAGGGTAAACATTAGTATTAATTTCACCTCCGGGAAGAAAGTAGATTTTGGACTTGGAATACTCAGTCCAACAACTCATCCGATAACGTTATCTTCTCAGCATAAGCCCATATTGACATCTCACCATCGTAACCTTTTTCCACAAGAGCCGATTTGATTTTCTGATAGATCGATTGTGGATCAAGATCATTAGGGAACGGTGAATCCTCCACGTCCCAGAAGACAGCTGTTTTAGGCCCATAGACGTCTCGTTTGAATGGCTCTGCAATATATATAATATAAAAAAAAAAAGATGAGTGAGAGAGGCTACAATAGAATAAAGATGCACAGATCGATATATAATGGAAAAAAAAAAAAAAAAAAATCTTATCGATCAAAAAAAGAGAAGGGTACTTTACTGGAGAAATCTTCCATCTTCATGGTCGACACTTTTTGTTTTTCCTCTTCTAGCTAGAGAGAGGAGGAACAAGATGTACAAAAAGGTTCTAGAAGGATCCACGCACGAGTTTATTATACGAAGGGAGATATTGTTATATATATAGTTTCCTTATTATATAGATATGAAAATATCTTCTAATTTTGTAAATTATTCTGATCTATGTTAAGTTGTTAACATATATGTAACACAAAGCTGATTATTAAAGTCAATATAATATTTTTTTCTAAACAACTAATGTGTTATTCTCTCGTCAATCTTCAAAATAACCGAATGATTGGTAACATCATCCCATATACAAACTAACCATAACCAAATCAAACCGAACCAATAACCAAACGATAGATTTGACACTTGTTTTGATTATATACATAGATCCATAGTTAATGAGTTGATAAAACTGAATTATAAATTATAAAACTGTAATATATGTCTAATGTCTATAGCAAATATAATCAGTATTGTAAACATAATCAGGACAATGTCCAATCTATCGACCATATGTTCATGTCTCGGAATTTTTTTTTGTTTAACTTTTCTTTTTCGATAAAAATAAGATTAGAAAAATATCCCAAGATTAATCTGTCAATATTTTTTACGGGTGTTTTTTTTTTTTTGTATTTGAATATTTTTACCGGTGTTTTTAATTTGACTTGCTTATCAGAACCTCTTGTTTATAAAAAAAAATATATCATTTAAATTTACAATTTTAAATCGTAAAATAAACATCAATCTATGATGAAGCACGAGTCATAATAATCTAGTTTCATAAGAAAAAAAGAAACATAATAGAAGATGGGTAGGATCGAGGTATTGTTACGCACTGCTTATAAGCACTTCTTTTCCAACGGGAGATAAGAGGTTATACTATATGGTTTTCATCTCTATCTATTGTTTTGTTGTTCGCGTTGCTTTGGCATTATTAGAACGCTTATTAATTGTTTGGCAAAACCAGTTTAAAAGAATATAATTTACAAAAAAAGTTTATCATGAAATCCAAAAAAAATCCTCTTTGTCATGCTCCTCCAATATAGTTTACCTATTTCTATGTTTGGTAAATAAGTAATAAGAAACCACTCATTTTTATTAATTTGCTAGAAATCTGGACCTCCTTCCATGACTCTTACGATGACCCTTCTCAACTCTCTCTCTCTTTTCACACAAGTCTCTCATTTTTCAAAACTTTTGATCTCAACGTCATCATTTCAAGATTTCCACACAAAAAAAATCTGCAACAAGCTCGTTAATTAGAGTTTTCTTTAAAATTCTTCATCTCTATTCTTCAAGAAAACTAATTGGTTTTCTCTTTGTGTCCATTGACGTTTGCCTCTCAAGACATGATAGAGATACACAAGACATCTCTACGAATATTTCGATTGGTAGCTTTCAATGTTTCTACTATTCCATTGTTTGCTCAAAAAATTCAAATATTTCAGTTTGGGAGGTTCTAATTCTATATCAAGAGTCAAGACTTTGATTTAAGAACAATGAGAGTTAGGGTTGATGTTTGTCGGACACAACAAATCTTATTGTTCTTTGTTTTTTGGTTGAGTTTTATATCTTTTGCATTATGCCTGGATGGTGATGATTATAGCAAAACAGGGAACCCTAAAGTTCTTGTTTCCGTTACAAACCTTATATATAGTCGACTTCAGAATCTAAAGAACATCTTAAAGGCTGACGTTGACCGAGATTTAGGATATTGCATCAAAAATTTGTAAGTATTTTCATAAAATCGGCCAGTGAATTATATTCCCATGTTTTCGTCAATACATATACTTTGTATATTTTTCTTACAATTAATCTGTTGACAATTCAGGAAGAGCGATTGGAATGAAGCATTTAACTTTGATAAAAATCTTGACTTCTTAAGCAATTGTGTCAAAAGAACTGACGGTAAAAACAGGATAAATGGTTATTTAAAAAAAATCATTTATCTACTCAAACTCTTGAACATTGAGATATCATGTTCATAACATGCAGGTGACCTCACAATTAGACTATGTACAGCTGCTGAGATAAAGTTCTACTTCAATAGTTTTGTTAGAAGAGATGAAGCAACAACGGTTCATGTAAGGCCTAACATCAACTGCAATTTAGCTAAATGGGTTTCCGGATGTGAGCCAGGATGGAGTTGCAATGCGGATGACGATAAAAAATTTGATCTCAACAATGGAAAAGTTCTTCCCTCTAGAACTCGTAAATGTCAACCTTGTTGTGAGGGTTTCTTTTGTCCACAAGGTCTTGCTTGCATGATACGTAAGAAATCCACATGCATATATACCTATTATATTATTTTGAATACCAACAACTTCAGCCTAACATATTCATTGTTGTTTTTTCTCTGACTTATGTAACCAAAGCGTGTCCATTAGGCGCATATTGCCCGCTTGCCAAGCTTAATAAAACAACTGGAATTTGCGAACCGTAAGTTGTTAGATTAATTTACTACACTAATGAACTATGATATTAGTGGATCATTAAATGAAGAGTTCTATATTGCAGCTATAATTACCAGATTCCTCCGGGAAAAGTCAACCATACATGTGGTTCCGCAGATAGTTGGGTTGATGCCGAGAGTAGTGGTGATATGTTTTGTTCTCCAGGTTCATATTGCCCAACAACAATTCGAAAGGTCACTTGTAGTAGTGGGTATTGATTCTTTTATCGCACAACTCTTCTCACTTTTTAATAATTGTTTCATATGTGAAGTATTCATCATTGTTGTTACATGAAGGATGTAATGTGACGATTGTCAACTAATGTTTTGTTAATACACATAGTTGATGAGTTGATAAATGTGTTTATGTATTACTCAGGTATTACTGCAGACAAGGTTCTACTTCACAAAAACGTAAGTTTCTAAAACCCAAGAATAATGTATTGTTTTATATCATATGATCTGTTTAAATAGATTACAACTGAAGTTGATCTATAATTCTCCTTTTTGGTGACTATTTTAGCATGTTTCAAGCTTGCAACGTGTAATCCGAATACCGCAAACCAAAATATCCATGCCTATGGAGCTATCTTAATTGTAAGTTGTTATAGAACACATTTTTGCTTTAAAATTTGTTGGAAATTATATTTTCGTTAATTGTGTGTGTAGGCATCACTAAGTCTTGTGATGATCATGGTTTATAACTGTTCTGATCAAGTTCTTGCTACTCGAGAGAAAAGACAAGCAAAATCAAGAGAAGCTGCAGCAAGACACGCAAAAGAAACAACACAAGCTCGAGAAAGGTGGAAAACTGCAAAAGATGTTGCCAAGAACCAAAAGTTGGGATTGTCTGCACAACTATCTCAGACATTTTCTCGCATGAAGTCTGCTAGGAAGGATGCCGCACCAGCTAAAGCTTCTGGAAAGTCAAAAGACAAGAAAAAAGAAGCAAGTAATTTAACCAAGATGATGAAATCAATGGAGGAGAACTCGGGTAACAACGAAGGGTTTAATGTAGGTACTGGTAGTAAGCATGGGAAGAAGCTACAAGCTCCAAAGGGTAAACAACTACATACTCAAAGCCAGATTTTTAAGTATGCATATGGTCAGATCGAGAAGGAGAAAGCTATGGAGCAAAACAACAAGAACTTGACATTCTCTGGAGTCATTTCGATGGCCACTGACACTGATATGCGGACTAGACCTGTTATAGAAGTTGCGTTTAAAGACTTAACTCTTACATTGAAGGGTAAACATAAGCATATATTGAGATCTGTTACGGGAAAGATCATGCCCGGTCGTGTCTCTGCCGTCATGGGTCCATCAGGAGCTGGGAAAACTACATTTCTTTCCGCCTTGGCAGGAAAAACAACTGGATGTACGAGGACTGGTCTTATCCTCATAAATGGTAAAAATGAATCCATAAACTCATACAAGAAGATCACTGGATTTGTTCCACAAGATGATGTTGTGCATGGGAATCTTACCGTCGAGGAGAACCTTCGGTTTAGCGCAAGATGCAGGTAAACCATGGTAAACTTATCTTCATAACTTAGAGGAGATATATACTAAGATTCCAAGTCTTCAAAATTTTTGGTTAAATTAAATTATTATTTACCCTAGTCCATATATAGTGTTTATACTAAATATATTGTATATTTATTTACATGCAGATTAAGTGCTTATATGTCAAAAGCAGACAAAGTGTTGATCATTGAAAGAGTGATTGAAAGCTTAGGACTACAACATGTAAGAGACTCGTTGGTTGGTACGGTAGAGAAAAGAGGAATCTCTGGAGGACAGAGGAAACGAGTGAACGTTGGTGTTGAAATGGTCATGGAACCTTCTCTATTGATATTAGATGAACCCACTACAGGTTTAGACAGTGCATCTTCACAGTTACTTCTTAGAGCACTTCGACGTGAAGCACTTGAAGGAGTTAACATTTGTATGGTCGTGCATCAACCCAGGTACATTATGATCTCCACGATGAATTAGTTATGAAAAGAATAGAGTAATTTTGTTCTAACAATGTAAACTCAAATAATGCATGTGTTTTTCATCTCTTATCAGTTATACGATGTACAAAATGTTCGATGACATGATAATACTAGCAAAAGGTGGTCTTACCGTGTACCATGGATCTGTCAAAAAAATTGAAGAATATTTTGCTGACATCGGGATCACCGTACCGGATCGTGTCAATCCTCCTGATCATTATATAGATATTCTTGAAGGCATAGTGAAACCAGATGGTGATATAACAGTAGAACAACTTCCTGTGAGATGGATGTTACACAATGGTTACCCTGTGCCTCATGATATGTTGAAGCTTTGTGATGGACTCCCTTCATCATCATCTGGATCAGCTCAAGATGAATCCTCTCATAATTCTTTTAGTAATGATCTATGGCAAGATGTGAAAACTAATGTGGAGATCACGAAAGATCAGTTACAACACAATTACTCCAACTCTCATGACAATTCTGATAGAGTAACTCCTACCGTAGGTCGACAATATAGATATTTTGTTGGAAGGTATGACTTTTCTAGATTTGATGGAATGATATATTGGGGTTGCTAGTTTTCATATATGTACACTAAAACTTTAGTCTATTTAATTATTTCAGGGTTGGCAAACAAAGACTTAGAGAAGCAAGACTACAAGCGTTAGATTTCTTAATATTATTAGTTGCAGGAGCTTGTTTAGGAACTCTTGCTAAAGTGAACGACGAGACCATTGATACACTTGGCTACACATACACGATTATAGCCGTCTGTAAGTTTTTTACGTACACAAATATATTAACTTATATCCATGATAGTCCACAATTTTTGGACAGTTAACTAATATTTATTTTTCTCTGTCTTTCTTTCTGTAGCTCTTTTGTGTAAGATCTCAGCGTTGAGATCTTTCTCTATAGATAAAATACAATACTGGAGAGAAAGTGCCGCTGGAATCAGCAGTTTGGCACATTTTATGGCTAAAGACACAATGGACCACTTGAACACATTCTTGAAACCTTTAGTGTACTTGTCCATGTTCTACTTCTTCAACAACCCGAGATCTAGTTTCGAAGACAACTACATTGTTCTAGTCTGCTTGGTCTACTGCGTAACGGGCATGGCTTACGTATTTGCCATATTGTATAGTCCTAGTGCAGCCCAACTGGTTTGTATCCACTCTCTCATACTCCATATATAATTAGCTACCAAAAACTTTGACTAACAATATTATGATACATTTTGTGGTTATTGTTCTTGCAGTTGTCGGTGTTAGTACCCGTTGTAATGACTCTCATCGCGAATCAAGATAAAGAAAGCATGGTTCTTAAGTATCTCGGAAGCTTCTGCTACCCCAAATGGACTCTTGAAGCTTTTGTCCTTTCCAACGCTCAAAGGTAGATAAATTTTTATATTTTAATTTCTTCTATCACAAAATATATGTTAACAAAAAATTTGATTTTTGGATACTTTTGNATTTTTTTTTACTTACTCATACATGTATGTTTTTTTTCCAGGAGATAGACATATTAGGGTTAACTTAATGTTAAATCTAATGCTTCTTACGGCAACGTTCTNTAATTTGCCGATTCATAGCTTATTTCTGCATGGTTACATTCCAGAAAAAATAAATCTGAAAAAAAAAAAAAAGAGAAGCGTACATTTTTTTTTTGTAGATACAAAATCTTGTAACAAAGTTGTATTTTTGATACATTATTATAATTGAGTATCGTAAAGTAGACTTTTAGAAATTCACAATTTCCAATTTCTGAATTTACCAGTTCTACCGTGCTTTACTTCGGTTTATCTCAGTCTCGATCGATCCGATCCGGTTTGAACCCAAAGAGTTAATTTAACCCAAAGAATCTTTCGGTTCTTGGTTTCTCTTCGAATAAGCGATCAGCAAAATTATACATGTAGTTCAGTTATCGGTTCGGTTTGGTTCGACCGACGATAAGTACCCTAAATAATGATTTAGAAGCAAAGACAATACCTAACCTAATAAACAAGAAAACAATTCTCTGGGCGATCGTCTCTCCGTCGAAACAAAACCATGAGCGAGGAAGATTACGAGGAAGAAGATCTCCCCACTAAGTCTCTCTAGCTCTTCCTAAGTAGCAGATCTAGCTAGTTCGATTTATGGAACCTCTAATCCCACTTTAATCCATCTTTTCCTCGTTTCGTTTTTTTTTTGTGAAGCTCGTTGTTACGTAAAGTCATACGTCTTCTGGGACGTCGAGGATTGCCCAATCCCTGAAGATGTCAATCTTCATTCGATTTCTTGTAACATCAAATCAGCTCTTGAGAAATTGGGTTATTATTCTGATTGTCTGGTGAATATCAATGCTTATTGTGAGAAGAGTATTGGCTCAAGGGATGAATTGTACGATGCGGGAATCTACGATGTACCCGAAGGTAAATTCCTCGTGGTTCTAACCAGCTCTCTTAATACTCTCTTTTGTATTTTTTTTTACTTACTCATACATGTATGTTTTTTTTCCAGGAGATAGACATATTAGGGTTAACTTAATGTTAAATCTAATGCTTCTTACGGCAACGTTCTATTCTAAGAACAACCCAAAACTTTTGATGGTGATCTCAAAAAACCTCCCAAATGACACTGAGTTTGCCAGGGTTGTTGGTGCTTTGCAGTCAAGAGGTATAAAAGTTCTCTTGGTACAGCCTCATGATGAGGCCGCATCTCAACAGCTTTTTCGTACTCCAGAGTCAATATCTAATTTAGTTAGAGTAAAGCCGGTTGTGAACCAAACTGCAAGTTTTTACCAAGATTTCTCTGGTAAGATCTCTATCTCTCTGTCAAAGTAAAACCAATATGGTCAATATAGTATATGCAATTCCTTTTTTTATAAAATATATATATATATATATATATATATCTCGTTCTTGCAGTGCCTACCAGATACGTCNCGTCTTCTGGGACGTCGAGGATTGCCCAATCCCTGAAGATGTCAATCTTCATTCGATTTCTTGTAACATCAAATCAGCTCTTGAGAAATTGGGTTATTATTCTGATTGTCTGGTGAATATCAATGCTTATTGTGAGAAGAGTATTGGCTCAAGGGATGAATTGTACGATGCGGGAATCTACGATGTACCCGAAGGTAAATTCCTCGTGGTTCTAACCAGCTCTCTTAATACTCTCTTTTGTATTTTTTTTTACTTACTCATACATGTATGTTTTTTTTCCAGGAGATAGACATATTAGGGTTAACTTAATGTTAAATCTAATGCTTCTTACGGCAACGTTCTATTCTAAGAACAACCCAAAACTTTTGATGGTGATCTCAAAAAACCTCCCAAATGACACTGAGTTTGCCAGGGTTGTTGGTGCTTTGCAGTCAAGAGGTATAAAAGTTCTCTTGGTACAGCCTCATGATGAGGCCGCATCTCAACAGCTTTTTCGTACTCCAGAGTCAATATCTAATTTAGTTAGAGTAAAGCCGGTTGTGAACCAAACTGCAAGTTTTTACCAAGATTTCTCTGGTAAGATCTCTATCTCTCTGTCAAAGTAAAACCAATATGGTCAATATAGTATATGCAATTCCTTTTTTTATAAAATATATATATATATATATATATATATCTCGTTCTTGCAGTGCCTACCACATACGTGGATGCGCCTAAGACAGGTGTATTCTGGGACGCCCAGGATTCACCACTCCCTAATCATCTTGATCCTGAATCCATCTTTCAGAGTATCAAATCAGCACTTGAGGGAAAAGGTTATTTTGCTTACATATCAATATGGGTTTATGCTGACGAGAAGATAACCTTCTCGAATGAATTACTGAATGAGTATCGCAAGTCTGACATCTACTTCCTTCCCAAAGGTATTTTCCTTTTTAAAAAAATATATATATATATATATCTAATTATTATATAGACGTATTGTATTTTTATTTTTTTGTCTCTATTATATTTACTAATGTAGCATAAATATGTTATACAGTTCCAGGGGATAAAAATCTGAGATATGATAGGATGTTACATGACATTTTTTTATGGGAAATAGACACACCTGGGGGACATGCTGGTCCATCAAATGTGATCGTCATCTCCAACAACATCAAGATCCAAGGAGACAACTTGAGGAGAAATGGCATGCCAAGAATTGCTGACTTCATCTTTAGTCTTAGATGTTTTAATTCCAGAGCTTATAATTCTTTCTTAGTACAGCCTGAGCTGCTCACGCTCACACCAGAACCCTCAGAAGGGCCAGGATACCTATTTGACATAGGTGAGGTTATTGGCTTCTTTAGAGTCGCCCCCAGTCAAACTAAGTGGATGCGGAAGAAACGTAGTAAGGAAAATTTATCCGTCAAAACCAAGAGCGAGGAAGATTTCTCCAGTAAGCTCTCTCTCTTCTTGATTTTTTTTTTAAAGACTTTATTTGTTTTAAGATTTCATCTTATCGATATGTAGTAGTTATCTTGATCGGTAATAGTTAAATTGTTTTTATATGATGCACTTGTCTGTTTTGTGAAGGTGCTTACTCACACATATACTGGGACATCGACGATTACCCGATCCCTAAAGATATCGCGCCTAATTGTATTTATCACAACTTGAAATTAGCTCTTGAGAATATGGGCTATTATGGTACTTTGGAAGTCAATGCTTATAGTGAGAAGGAGATCCCCTTAGCATTAGATGAAAAATCGATGGATCTCCTAAGGATCATGTTCTCACCCAAACGTGAGTACTGTATATATATTCGTTTTACTTAAAACCTCATCTTTACACTTCTTTTTTTTTTTTCTAATACTTACTTATACGTATGTATGTGTGACCTCCTAACATGGATCTCTGCTGATTTATTTTCTTTAGGTTCACCTAAAATAGTGTTATGGGACATTATGTACACAGTAAATTCTTCTCGTCAGCGATTCAATGTGATGATAATCTCAAAAAGACTCACTACTGATGAGGAGTCCATGAGGATTTTTTGGGCTTTGAAATGGAGAGGTACCAACGTTCTCTTGGTACAACCTAATGATGAGGGTGAATCAGAAATACCATTTCATAGTCCAGCCTCAATATCTGACTGTACAAGATTTTTAAATGGAGAAAAGCCTATCGACCGTCAAATTGTTGACAATACTGACAATACTTCTTGTACTAGCTGGGAAACTGACACTGATCCTGAAGAAGTGGTAGACATTCTAGTTTGATGTAAAAACATTCTCACTTTTAAAAGCATTCTCACTTTTACCAACATTCTCTTGGTACCTCATGATGAGGCTGAATCAGAAATGCTATTTCATACTCCAGCCTGCAATATCTGATTGTACAAGGTTTTTAAATTGAGAAAAGCCTATCGACCGCCAAATTGTTGACAATACTTCTTGTACTAGCTGGGAAACTGACACTGATACTGAAAAAGAGGAAGACTATATGTTATTTTTGTACGAAAACATTATTGTCTCACGTTTCTGTTATTTATTTTTTATTATTATATATTTATTGTAAAAAAATCTTACATAAATGTGATTAAGGATAAATTATATGAAACATAAAAAAACTAATTTTGTTTAGTATTGAAATCTTATTAAAATCTAAAAAGTCATAAATAACAAATTTTGGATACGAATTCCATGTTAAACTAATCTTCAAGCTTTATTTGAAAACTATATGAATAGTAAAATAAATTTAAGAGATGTTTATATAGTAAATAAAAGCTAAAAATATTTTTAATAATATTTTTAATTATTTTTAATTACGTTTAAAATTTTATTGTAAGTTAATATTAATTATTAATATGACATATGACATATTTAAAATCAATTCACAAATTTTATTTTTTAAAAAATATAAAATTTATTATATATACATTAAAAGTAGTATTAGTATTATCATTGAAATCTGATCTTTTTAATATTTAATATATTTTAAAATATATTTTTATTGTTTAGTTACCACTTATTATTTTATTCATTCTCTGCAAATTTTAATTTCATTCATCAAAAACTGTTTATTCTATTCCACATTATTCTTTTTATTCATTTCTTTTTGTTTTTCTAATAATTACATGCCTTTGAATTCTCATGTTTTCTTATTTTTATAAACGTTAGGTTAACCGTGGACGACAAAAAAAAAAAAAACGTTAGGTTAACCGTTAACATATCTGTCATGGCATCAAAGGATTCCATATAAAATTTACTATAAATGAGAAATTTTGAAAATTAAGTTAAATCATCCATATAAATATATAAAATAATGTTTAATACGTTATAATATTATTCATCAGTAGAGAAGCCTAAGAAAATTTGGTTAAATTTTCTTAGGTTAAATACATCATTATATGTGACAAACTCTAGTTCCTTGAGGTCTTCAAGCAATTCACCGAAATGACCATCACCACGATATT
>NC_025690.1:20112823-20121206 GCF_000633955.1 Camelina sativa
GGGGGGGGGGCTCTGACAATGTGTTAATGCGTGAAAAAACACATCCCTGGTCATTATGAGTTTTGCTAGTTCTTCCTTGCTTTAAACCTAATATGCATGCATGTTTAAGAAACACATACCTGGCCATCTTCTCATACTTAATTTAAACTCACCATCCATATAAAACAATATTCAGTATGCTATAAGATAATTCACCAATTGAGAAGCTTAAGAAAATTATATTAATTTCTTATTTTGATTCTCTTTTTTTTTTTACATAATGTTAATTACTAATTTTAACACATAAAATTTTATATACTTTAATCACTTTGTAGCATAGATTTGTTTTTTACATGTTAACAATAAATAATAATTGCAACTAAATTGCATATGTTTTCCTTATTAGTTGCACATATTTTCTTATTAAAATTAGTAACTTAATAGACTATTTTTCTACTAGAATAGTAATATAAGATTACTTTTCCTTTTTATATACTTTTCAAAATATTAATTTTAATCTTTTTATGTTAAATACTTTTTAGTTTTTCTTAAAATTATATATATAAAAAGATGAAGTAAATTAAATCAGAGATCAACACCGTCGGTCAAATTCGGCACCAGAATGTTCTCCCGTTATTAGCACATGTGTCGAGACCTGAGTGCCACTTCCTCGTTTAGGAGTACATGAAGAACGGGAGTTTGGAAGATATACTGACCGATGTGTTAGCTGGACAGAAAGAGCTAATAAAATACTTTTTCCTATTATTTTAACATCACTTTTCATTTTTATATACTTTTTCAAAATGTTGATTGTAATCTTTGTATCTTAAATATTTTTTAATTTTTCATATAATTTTCAATAGATTTTTTTCACATATGTCAAAGTATTATTGATATACTTTGAAAACTAAGTTTTGTATCATATAAATGAAAGGTATATGATAGATTGATGGTTAGAGAGGTTAGTTAGTTAGTATAATTTGTTTATGGATTATTTATGTCAAAGTCGCTTAGAATTAAGTCAATTAAATGATGCTGAATCACCTCTTTTAGAACCTCTATAAATTAATACTCTTTAAATTAATACTCGTTATAAATTAATAAATTCTTCCAATCCCAAGTTGGGCCGATGTAAAAAATGACACATTTTGATAAAATAAAATAATAAGATAATAAGATAAGATAAAAATGACAAGTTGGGCCGGTGTAAATTCTTCCAGTCCCAAGTTGGGCCGGTGTAAAAAATGACACATTTCGATAAAATAATAAGATAATATTTTTTTTGGAAATCGTATGTAAAAATATGGTCCTATCAATATCATAAATTAATAATCAAATAAACTAATATATATATATATATATATATATATATATATATATAATTTGTAAGAAAATCTAGTGAAAATGACTCTATTGTTGTAATGACTCTATTGTTGTTTGCCTATTCTTGAATTTGCATTCTTGTTGGAGTTCAACTATAATCTTTTTCAAATTGCATCCAACAATTATGGAGAATACTAGATGCGATAATTGCTGATCTTTAGTAACTGTTTCTAAAAGTACCGCAATATCTTCTTCGACTTCATCGTTACGATTCGAATTATCATTACTTTGAAGGATAGTAATAACAATTTCTTCTAAACTCTAAAATTTTAACATTTATCATTTGTACCTAGATAATCTAGTAAACAATTGACATTCATCTTATTACGATAGCCAATATTATAAATTAAGAAAATAAGAAAATCTCTTGATAAATTAAGAAAATATTAATTTATTGATTATTAATTTATCGATAAATTAAAACCTCTAAAAATTAATAAAATTTAATGATCCCGACTTTATTAATTTATAGAGGTTTTAGTGTAATAGCATTTGGATCGGTTTATTTTAAATTCGATCCGGTTTGATTAACCGGTTTGATTAAATTCGATCCGGTATAAATTTCGTTTCGGTTCATAAGATAAAGAGTAGTGTTGGAAAGAGAGAGAATAATACAACAGTGATGAATTCAGCGTTTCGAAACGTTCACTTGACTGCTGCGTCTCGTTTGATAAACCCTAACCCCTTTTCTTCTTCGATTCTCCATTTTCTTCCTCTCTTCTCCGGCGATGCTGCTCCTCGGCGTTCCAATCCTCTCCGTCATCGAATCGTAGTTTCCCCTTTCTACTCCACTTCACCTTCTTCTTCTTCTTCTTCTTCCTTCCACATTCCTATGGAGGGAGGAGATGATCAGGTGCCTCCTCCACCTTCTTCTCAGTTGCTTGAGAAACAGTTCGAGAGCTTCCGTGTTCAGTTGGAAGAATCTGCAGCTTTGAGGGAGCAGATTCGTGCTGTGGTTATGGAGATTGAGTCCGCTACGAGGCTAATCCAAGCTAATCTTCTTCTCGTTCATCAGTCTCGACCTATTCCTGGTAAATCATTAGTCTTTGGCTCTTTTGTATTTGAAAATAGGTTAAAAATTCCATCTTTTTTGAAATGGCTTGCTAGGTTCAGAACTTGGTGATTAAGTTCTCTTTGAAGGGAAGCAAAATCAAAATTAAAGATATTGTGTACTTGTTCTTAAGGAAAGGAATGAGTATTTGAATCACACATAACCTTTCTGTTCTTTAAGAATTTGCTTGAAACCTTGGTTGGTACTTGTAAGAACGCTTATGTTTTGTTGATGGATTCAGAGGTTATCGAGAAATCTAAGGAAAAGATCAATGATTTGAAGAAGTTTTACGGCCGGCTTGCTGAGATTCTTCGGGAGTGTCCTGGACAGTACTATAGGTAAATTTGATAGCCAGATGTAGTAGGTTTGTTTGTATTTGCAATGCAATGGTTTAGTGATTAAAAAGGTTTTGTAATTTAGGTACCATGGAGACTGGAGAAGTGAAACTCAAGCAGTGGTCTCCCAGCTTGCTTTTATGCACTGGCTTGAAACTGGAACTCTTCTTGTGCATACGGAAGCTGAAGAAAACCTTGGGTGTATGTCTCTGGATCTCAGTTTCACTCTTTTTTTTCTTGCTTTCAATATATACCATGGCCTAGTGGCTGTACTAAGAACAGAACCTGATTCGTGCTGGTTCTCTCACAAGCTTTGAACCTTTTGCCTGACCTGTCTACTATTCTTAACGATCAGATTCAGTTTGCCACTGGTCTTCTTCTCTTTCATGGTTAATTGACTCTCTTAAGTTTGTTAATTTGCCTACCTTGTTCTTGCTCTTTGTAATTGATTTTATCCTAAGGCTTTGTTTCAGCCTGCATTTTATCCATTTTAGTGTCAATCATTTGCTAAGACTTGGATCTTTCACCTCAATTGAGTGATTTATTACAGTTTTCCACAAACTCTCGTAGGATGGATAATGATGCGAAGGCTGAATTTGCATTATGTTGTTGTAGAATAGACATTCTCCAAAGTGTTGTTTTGTTTGTAATCTGGAATTGTAATTTTGCTAAAATACTTTTCTCTTTCGGTGAAACTAAGCAGAACGTTTCTTCTAATTCCACTTCATTGAATTGCAGTGAACAGTTTGGAGTTTGGATTGGAGACTGAAGATTATCTGACTGGTATGTTTCTGAGAAAGAACTTTCTAATTCTATAGATCAAATAATCCCCTGACCATTTTATGAAAATCGCAACATTACTTATAGTACTTTGATCTTCCTCTTTTTGAACACTTTGCAGGAATCTGTTTCATGTCAAACGACTTGGTATGATCAATTTTTCATCCCTAATTCTTACTCTCCATCTTATCCCCTTAGCATCCCACTCGATAGTAAATCATTTTTTCGGGTATGATGCAATGTTTTGAGCAGCCTAGGTACGTGGTTAATCGAGTGACAGCAGGAGACTACGACTGCCCGAGAAAAGTGATGAATTTCTTGACGGATCTTCATGCAGCCTTCCGTATGCTGAATCTCAGGAACGATTTCCTGCGCAAGAAATTCGACAGTAAGTCATATAAAAACATCTCTGACTGCTCTTTTCTCCATTTGCATTATTAGCTGAGAGTGAGATTGTATAACATAGAATATTTTTATCGTATAATTGAACAGGTATGAAATATGACCTTAGAAGAGTGGAAGAAGTTTACTATGATGTCAAGATCCGAGGATTAATATCCGGTGGAGATCTTCCTGGCGTCCAAGGAACCCAAGGCCAATCTTAATAAGTCTTATCTCTATGTTTTAGCTCCAGCAATGAAAACGGCAAGAAGCGTTGTAGTTTCAATCCCTGAAAACGACACCGTGTTTTTTTTTCTTTCTTTTTTTTTTCTGTCACTTACCTTATTTAACTTCTGAATTGTGTGGGCCTATTGAGTAACAAACCAGAAGCCCATGTTTTATTCGTTTAGAATGAACGTTAGAGAATCGAGTCACACACTAAACGGCGTGAAAAGAATCGCAACTTTTGCCGTTATCCGAGTCAGCAGAGCACCCTGTTGTGCAATTGCAATATAACAGTAGATGAACAAACATAACATCTGTCATCGTTGCGGACTTGAAACGCACGTTATATTAGCATTAGACGGTGCCTTGCCTTACGTCATTTTTTTGGTTTTCAATAATAAATCAGCTTTTGGAATCCGGCAAAACAAAAACAAATCACATAAAACAAAAATAAATAATCTAAAGTCCAAACAACAACAGTCGTCGCCCATTCACCTTCTCCGTCAGTCAGTGTGTTCCTTCTCTTCTCCTTCTTCTTCTCCTCTCGAAGTCTCTGTCTGTTTGGTACTTTTTTTTTAATAGTTTTGTTTATGTTTCTCTGACATTGTCTTTATCCATATCTACTTTGGATATGTTTTTTCAAAAGTTCAGATTTTTTTGTTGTTTGAAATAGATCGTAATGTGTATGTATAATCTCGTTCGATTTTTTTTTTTTTTAATCTCGGATTGTTCAAAACTCCAGGTGTGTTCGTTTAAGGAAGATATAAGCTAGATTTTTTTATTTTTATTTTGTGGTGTAATGTAACAGCTGTAACTCTCTGGCCCACTTTATACTACGTCGTATTTGCATTTGATCGGTGCTTTGTGTAAAAAAACTAAAAACAATAGTATAGTATACGCTTCTCTCTGTAGCTCTCAAAGTTTTGATTTTTATTTTTGGGTTTATTTATGGAACTACTATCTTCTTCTGAGATCATCCGACATAAGTATATATTTTGTTTTCTTTTTTTTTATAACCTGTATATTATTGCCTGACTTTAGAATGTCTGTCCTTTGCTCTTCTCTCAAGTAGATTTATGGAGTATTATTTATTTATGCTTTTTTTTTTCCTAGACTACAGAGGCAAAGTCATGTTCAATGTTGACTTGTATGAATGTATGATGAATTAATCTATTGACTGGGGAACACATGTCTGATTGGTNTTTTTTTTTTTTTTTTTTTTTCAATTGAGAAATGAGGTCCAGTTTTTTTTTGTGAATCTAGCATGTAAGTTAAGATTTTGGTTTTATGGGCAACACTGTTGTCTGGTTCTGTTCAATTATTCTGACGTACCTTTTAATCTCTAGTATGGACCTTTTAGGATGGACAGGACACCCGGTTTTCCTGCTGTTGGATTCAAGTGTGACAGTGTGAGATTCTTATTCTTCACTTGTGTTCCTTTGATTTTGGTTGTATATTAGGATGAATTTTCCTCATGACTTAATCTTTTATTTTCTTGATAGGTTGATGAGAATGTTTGCCTTTCAAACGAGTATAAAATGAGTGACACAAAGCGTTTTGTAATGGAACCTACACATGATCACAATACCTCGGTAAACAGTTTCTTAGGTCTCGGTATGGAGACTATGGGCTTAAGCTCCACCATGGATGAATTTTCTCATGGATTTGACTTTAGCTTTCTCCCAGACTATGGTAAGTGAGTCTTATGTTGATTGCTTTGTAACATTCTCTGTTATCGGGAGTATCGTGAATGCTAGAGTTCTCTTTCATTTTGTTTATAAGGTGGACTAGACTCTTGTACCACTCAAGATGTGGAAGCTGGTTTAAAGTTCGAAGTATGTGTTCTCTCTTTTCTGTTCTCTAGTCTCTATCACATGGTTTCTTTTCTTGGTCATTCTTGACATGAAGTTTCTTGTCATCTCCTAGATTCTTGATGGCTTTCTTGATGAAGTTGAAGAAGTGGAAGATATCTACGCATCACATGATCTTTCTTCTACTAGTAACCATATCCTTCCAGGTAAATTTATGTACGTGATTCTATCATCCTAGTACATCTCTAAACAATATATGGTTCACAATCCAAACTATAACTTACTTGTAGAAACTGAAGACAAGAAGAAAGTATCTGAGTTGGATGGTGGCCCCTATGGTCTTATGAACTTCCCTTCAGAATCTTATTCTCCTGGAATAAGTGGAAGCACCGGACTCTCAGAGTGGTCAAAAGAAACTGTTCCACATGCTGAACACCAGAATGTATCCAGCGAAAAACTTAAAGATATTTTGGATTCAAATGAGTCAGAAGATGACAAGAAACCACTATCCACTTTTATAGGCTCTTGGGTTAAACGAGGCAGGAATCGGAAGAAGAATTTGCCCAACACCGCTTATAGAAGGTAATAATAGTTCAGTGATTAAAGTCTTACTCTTAATATATATAATCACACACGTCAGATTTCCTAGTGAAGCTCTCTCATTTTTAATGTTGCAGATTAGATTCTTCTGGTGAAAGAATGTCTTATGACTTTAGGCCCCGGAAAGAACCTATGAAGAAATACATGCATACTTCAACGGTTTCTCTTACTCGTTTAAGACTACAGAGTTTTCCCATTTTTTGTTCTAATTTATGTAAACCAAATCCTATTTGATATTGCAGGAGAATACATTTCGTGATGATCAACTAACTTCATCTGAAAGTGAGGATGACATCTCTGTAACAAAGACATCCAGAACCAGAAGTGACAGGAGAAAGCAGCAGAGAGTGTGGACTGTTGATGAAGTTATGACGTTGGTTGATGGTATTTCTCACTTTGGTGTTGGCAAATGGACCGATATAAAAAACAACTTCTTTCATTCTGCAACCCACCGCACACCCGTCGATATCAGAGTATTTCACCCTTCACCTTAATATCAAACTCATCATTTAGTAGTGCTTGGTGTCTCGGTTCTTCTTCTGCTTGAACCTTTTTCTTTGTTTTCTGTCACAAACCTTCACCTTGAACATATGCAGGACAAATGGCGTAATCTACTGAAAGCAAGTTATAACGACAAGCATAATGATGGAGAGGTTTGCTTTTTTTTCTTCCTTTTGTCAAAGAAAAGAAATCATATAATGAGAAATCCTCTGTAACACAACTTTGAAATATACAGGCTGAAGAAAGACGAAAGTCATTGGCTCGCCCTATGCCGAAGGATATTCTACATCGTGTAAGGGAACTTGCATCACGCCATCCATATCCGTTCTCCAAATCATCGTGTTTCGTTTATGATTCCTCAAGAAGCCAAAGCACTTCAAAGAAGAAGAAGAAGAGGAATTGATATAGAGAAAGAGTCTAGAGAAGCTGTAAAGATACTAAACTAAACTCGATTTTTATCTGTCTTGGAAAGTAATAGTTCTCTTTAGGATATCATCAGTATTATCTGAAACATCTAAGTTCTTCCATGTGAAGTTTCTGTTACTGCAGCATCAAAGCTTTTGCGTACTTCCTTTATATTCTCCATCCTCCAATGTGAATAAACAACAAACAGCAGTAACACAATCCACTAGTTTTGTCTGAAAATACATGGTCTCTCACACACCCTGTTTCTTGCAGTGTCTATATGTAACTGTTTTATGTAGCTTCTCATCTAGTAAAGAGCAGATGGGAAACAAGTAAAAGATTTGTGTGATTATCTTTAACACTTGATGTAATTGATTAACCTTTAAAAGTTGAGTGTATGTATATTGACATCAAATTATATAACAAGTAACTTTATGTAATACTAGTAAAAGGTTTAGGATGCTGATAATTAAACATTAAAAGTACACATATGACACAAATGTCCGAGTCTGAGAGGTCAATTTCGACATGTTCAATGGCCAAGATAAGATGATGATTAAAAATATATATTTTTTTATACTCCATGAAAAAGGGAGAAGAAAGAGAAGTATAGAGATAACATCATAAGAGTTGCACATGCACGCAATAAATTCTCAAGTCAGAAGAAGCCAGCTTAGTTCAGAGTGGCAGTCGTTGTTAAATTACTTGACAGACCAAAACCAACTTCAAAACACACACACAACACAAACATAACAGATAGATAGATCTGAGAGAGACATTTTTAGAAGAGAAATGGTGTAAGAATGAGGATCTCTTACTCAATTGAAGGGAACATTTTTTGTGAATCCTTAGGGGGATGAATCCTAATCAATGATACTCGTTTCTCTTCTATAATGGACCCTCCAACATTGACACTTCTCCATCTATGTACC
>NC_025690.1:20121923-20122465 GCF_000633955.1 Camelina sativa
AGAAGAAGCCAGCTTAGTTCAGAGTGGCAGTCGTTGTTAAATTACTTGACAGACCAAAACCAACTTCAAAACACACACACAACACAAACATAACAGATAGATAGATCTGAGAGAGACATTTTTAGAAGAGAAATGGTGTAAGAATGAGGATCTCTTACTCAATTGAAGGGAACATTTTTTGTGAATCCTTAGGGGGATGAATCCTAATCAATGATACTCGTTTCTCTTCTATAATGGACCCTCCAACATTGACACTTCTCCATCTATGTACCCCTCCTAGAGACAACAAGCCTTTCACCATCCCTATCTCAACTTTGTGAACCACATTCTTCCCCGCGTACTTTAACTGCACTATCTATGCGCTTTTGATTGGTAAAAAGTTAAAGCTCACATGTGTAAGCTAGGCTACCTAATTATATTGCTGATGCTGATCATTAGCTAACATCATTGTAGGTTTCTACATTAGTCCATGTGTAGATAGTTCAAGAAGTCACCTGAGCGTTTAGAACCAACATAACTCTAGGAAAAGTCAAGAGATCTGG
>NC_025690.1:20123671-20139177 GCF_000633955.1 Camelina sativa
ATTCTATCTATCAATCTATCTTATACTAGATATTAATCTTCTCCTCCTACTAAAATGAAGAGCAAGTTCATTAAGTCCTGTGAAAAGAAACTGAAAAAGATGACAAGCAAAGTCATAATACCTTGTACGTCTTGCGAGGCATGCTACGAGAGAATTTGCTGGGCATTCAAGAAGGAAGCTGAGGTGACACCAAAAGATGTCCCTAAGGGACACTTGGTTGTATATGTGGGTGAGGAGTACAGGAGGTTTGTGATAAAGATCACCTTGCTTAAACACCCACTCTTCCGAGCATTGCTGGATCAAGCAGAGGATGCTTACGGTTTCAGTGCTGACTCCAGACTATGGATTCCATGCAATGAGAGTACCTTCCTCAATGTTGTCCGTTGCGCTGGTGCTCCCCAGCATCAGAATAACTGCATATTTATCTAGGAAGGTTCTTGTACAGGGAACTCAAGACAGTCATTGATTTCTCCGGCTCCACGTTTACAAAAAGAATATTGTTTAATGCTAAGCTATCGGGGTACACTAATAATGTAAGACTTTTTGTATTAAATGTGTCTTTAAATTCAGTGGGGAATGAATTATTAGCTACAAGGAAAGCAATAAAATACGATTGAAGTTCTGTGTCACACTTCTCCAGCTCCAAAGAAATACATAAGCCACAAAAGCCAGAGCTCGTTTCTGAATAAGAAACACTAAAACATGAAGAATTACTCAAGAAAAATGCCAGAGCTCCGTTGTTTTCAACTAAACTGAAACAACAAACAGCTTTACCTTCCCATTTTTCTTAGTGAGGGCAGAGGGAGAGAGCATATAACAGCTTTACTTTCTCACACATCTCAAGACAAAGGCCAAGCCGTCTTGAAAGCAATGTTTCTGAAACCAGATGGCAGTTCTACAATACATTTCAAAATATAGAACAAACTGAAATGCAGTCACCGATTAATAGGAACAACCTCTAAATTGGGAATACCCTTGCCTGCTGTTATATCCTCACTACAAGAACGCAAAAGTAAAAAGCAACGGAGTTCTTGAAAGAATCAGTCAAAAAGAATTATGACCAAGAGTTACGTCTTTCATAGGAAGCTAAATTATTAAATATGTATGTCAGAAACCAGTTCCCCATTGCGTCAATCGAAAGAATGCATAAAAATGTTGTATCCACATAAAGAAGGTCAAAATGGCCAAAGTACATTTAAGCTTGATCTACTATTATCATTCCCAAAATGAAAAAGAAAAAAAACTTGATCACCTCATGGTATTGATATCAACAACTGCAGCAAGATATATACAAAGGAAAATCTTGCAAATGAGTATACACAGTAGTTGTATCATTCTCCCTCTTTCATAGCTCACAAGTAATCCTAAGTGCGTACATACATTGAATTGTAGGCAATCTTATCAATCAACATCAATTCTAAAACCAAAGGAACCTCAGTCATGACATAGCTTCTGGCGCAGAGAGTTAGCCACTCGCATTGAACATCGACGCCAAGGTTTTCTCCTTTGACAACCCGAAAGATTTATCCTACAGGTCCACATTCATTATCATCTCAGCCCATCAATCAAGTTCTCCATTTCTCTTCTTCCAAACCTCCTACCGTCTGCGTGCGCATCTTTACACCTAGCTGCTAAGTAGAACACTAACCAAGCCGCCATGAAGTAAACTTCCAACGCAGATTGGACCACAGAAGCAAGGCTTTTCCCTAGGATTCGAACCAGAAACCATCTGAAGAAAGACCCACAAAGAATAGCTTCGAGACACTTAAGCTGCACGGCCTGATGCAACAGGAGAGAAATCAAATAGAGACCTTCCTTCACTATCTCCCTGCCCCTCCTTCTTGAATCCACAATAGCAACAAAAGCATCAACAGCTAATATCAAACCAACAAGCGTATCAAGTAGAAACCAAGCGAACAAGAAACCAGAAATCTCCTTCTCGAAACCTCTGATCCATGGGGGCATAACAGTGAAAGGCATCAGCTTTAACCTCACAAAGAGCTTAAAAAACGAGTACTGATCTTCAACCTCTCCAAAATACCATAAACCAAGAAGCTGCGTCAAAGCATCTTTGNTGCGTGCGCATCTTTACACCTAGCTGCTAAGTAGAACACTAACCAAGCCGCCATGAAGTAAACTTCCAACGCAGATTGGACCACAGAAGCAAGGCTTTTCCCTAGGATTCGAACCAGAAACCATCTGAAGAAAGACCCACAAAGAATAGCTTCGAGACACTTAAGCTGCACGGCCTGATGCAACAGGAGAGAAATCAAATAGAGACCTTCCTTCACTATCTCCCTGCCCCTCCTTCTTGAATCCACAATAGCAACAAAAGCATCAACAGCTAATATCAAACCAACAAGCGTATCAAGTAGAAACCAAGCGAACAAGAAACCAGAAATCTCCTTCTCGAAACCTCTGATCCATGGGGGCATAACAGTGAAAGGCATCAGCTTTAACCTCACAAAGAGCTTAAAAAACGAGTACTGATCTTCAACCTCTCCAAAATACCATAAACCAAGAAGCTGCGTCAAAGCATCTTTGACTGCCCATCTCATCAAAACGAATCCTGTAACTCTCCTAAACCCCAATCTTGAACCAGTCGAAACAACCCCAAGAAACGAAGGAAACCTACCGAGCAAATCGTTGATTACAGTAACGAATATAATCGCCAGCACCAATGAGTAAACAGTGGTAAACCCTATAATCACCCATCCATACGCAGCGGATAAAAAGCTCACCAGAAAGAACAGGGCCGCAGCATCATGACGACCTAGCTCCAATCCTTTGAACAACATCTTCAGATCCACAAAACTCTCAAAGTTTTCACCTTTCTTCTCCTCAGAGTCATCCAATTCTGTTTCTTTATCATCATCTTCCTTCTCAAGCTGCCGTAAAACGACGCCGGAGCGGATGATCTGAGGGAGGAGAAGACCATTATCGGAGATAGGGCGAGAAAAGCCAGAAATGCTTTCAAATCCGGAGAGAAACACAGTCGTAGCGTTGATGGGCGAAGGAAAAAAAGAACCTTGAAGAGATCGGCGATGAGGATCGTGTTCGTCTGTGGAGAAGAAGTCGTCGTCGAGGGTACCAAGGCGCGTGAGCTGAAGAAAAGGAGCACGTCGGTGATTGTGGAAGCGCGTAGGAGCGTGGGAGTGAGAGTTGAGAGGGAGGCGAGAGAGGAGAGAGCGAAGGGAAGGGTCAGTGTCGACGAAAGACGTTAAAAGAAGAGAGCAATGATCGACGAGGGAGTGGAAGGAGAAGAGGAGGAAAGTGAGGAAGATGAAAGTGAGTGGGTGGGTGGAGAAGGAAGCTGTGGTTTGACGGAGGAGCTGGGTTGTTGTGCGGAGGCGGTTCAGCCGCGCGTGGTGGTTGTGGTGGTGGTGTTGATCGGTCATTGTTGTTTCACTATTCGCTCCCGCTACTTTGGGGTAGATCGAGAGAAAGAGAAGAAGAAGAGAGATTAACTCTGTTTTGTCTATAAACGTATTGGAGCTGTATTGTTTGTATTGACTCTAATGGGCTTCTAATTGGGCCTAAATTGTAGAATCTCGCATCATTTATCTTTTTCTGGTTGGGCAATTTCACACTATAGAATATACGTATGAAGTAGTTCCGGCCTTCCGGGTAGAGTGCAAATAGCATTATGTAACTTATGTTATTTTTTGGTGATTTTAGATAATGATCATTCAAATTCGTATTTGAATGTGCATTTTTCTGTTTGTCAAACATACTTAAAATTTAAGTTTTCGGCTTTGAAAACCAAAAAAAAATACATAGGAAAAAAGTTTACAAAACAAAAATCCTAAATGTTACATTTTAATAACCATTATACATGTACATCAGTGTTAGTGCTAAGTGCTAACCAAACAAAAGATAAAAAAAAAATCATCAGAGTGTTATGATTTTTGGTTCTATTTATGGTTTCTCTCATAAAAATAGTTTCAAAGCTCTATAAGAAATTTTCTAACCGTAGAACGTTTAATTAATCAATACTTTTTAGATGATTACAATTAACATTAGAGTTAAGACTGGTTAAGTTTATATGATTCCATATAGTTGTTGGTAAACATTTTCTTCAACTAAAATCGATTTTTTTCCTTCATAGTTTAAAAAAAAAAAAAAAAAATTCCTAATGAATTTGTGGTGTTTTGTTATGGAGACTTCAATATAATGTGGAATTTGAGAAAGAAAAAAAAGAAGAAGTATGATTCACGTAACAGAAAAATTGTTTCTTCATTTGATGAGAACTTACAATGAGTTTTACAGCACAAATTTTAATTTAGACAAACATAAATCCACTTCACAGACAATCATTTGGTAAAATTATTCAGACATTTAAAAAAAGAAAAAAAAAAACTTTTCAGTAAAGTAAAAAAACAGAGGAGTTTACTCTTAATTAACATATGGGAATGGGAGCTCCGTTCCACTCGTTGAGGCATTCCATCATCGGATCAATGATTTTGCCTTCACAAATCGCCGTGAAAACCTTGTCAAACTCTTCTCCTGGAGACGTCACTTTCTCACCTGTCAAAAGCTCTGTTCCAATCTCTTCCCTCACAAATCTATACAAAGGATACGACCTACATTCCTTGATCCTGTTCGGGATAGCCGATGTTCCGTTATCGTAAGCCGCTCTCGCCGCCTCCACTTCTTTAGGTAGCACCGCCTTAAGCTCCTCCTCGAAAGCTCCAATCTTATGGAAGATTGAAGTCACTGCGTTCTTCTCACTCTCACCATTGATCAAAGCATGATCGACAATAACCTGTCTTAGCTTCTGGATCAACGGGTACGTCGCGCTACAAGGATCGTCAGCGTAAGTGTAGACTTGTTCACGGTCCACGACTTTGAGTAAATCTTTCTCGCAGAAACGAGAAGGATGAAGCTCACCGTTGACTCCAGTAGTAAGAACTTTCTTAGCCACTTGAGAGACAGTGTTCTTCACAGTCTGTCTTAGATTCTCTTCCAAATGTCTCAAATCAACAGCTTGGCAAATCGCAACGAGGAACGTTGTTGACATAAGCTTGAGAATATCAACAGCTTCAGAAGTCTTGCGAGAGGAGATTAATCCAAGAGAGTTCACGTCTTGGTTATGCTGCTCTGCTGATTGAACATGGCTAGTCACAGGATTAGCCAAGTACTGAAGCTCTGAACAGTAAGAAGCCATAGCGATCTCAGCTCCTTTGAATCCATAATCCAAACTAGGATTCCTCGAAGCGGTTAGATTCGAAGGCAAACCATTGTTGTAGAAGTCATTCACAAGCTCTGAGAACTGAGCAAACATGAGTTTACCAATCGCAGCAATAGCCAACCTCGTGTTATCCATCGAAACACCGATCGGTGTTCCTTGGAAGTTACCACCGTGGATCGCCTTGTTCCTTGATACATCGATCAACGGGTTATCGTTGACGGAGTTGATCTCACGCTCGATCGATTTCGTCGCGTAACGGATCACTTCGATTTGAGGACCTAACCATTGAGGAGATGTACGAAGAGCGTAACGATCTTGTTTAGGTTTCTGTAACGGATCCATCTCGTGAAGCTTCTGAGCTAATTTCATATACGAGCTCCCGTCGAGTATATGTTCCATGATCGCCGCTGCTTCGATCTGACCAGGATGATGCTTAAGCCTGTGAGTGAGATGATCCGTGAACTCAGGCTTACCACTCATCACCTCCGCGAACACCGCTGACAAAATCTCAGCCAAAACAGAGAGAACGTTCGTCTCGAACAACACCATCGACGCCATTCCAGATCCAACCGCCGTGCCATTGACAAGGGCAAGACCTTCCTTGGGCTGCAAGTCAAAGAATCCGGAACTGATTCCGGCTAATTTGAAAGCTTCTTCAGCTGTCAAAGCTTCGCCGTCTGGACCGGTGGCTTTGGAATTGGGACGTCCGGTTAAAATTCCGGCTATGTAGGAGAGAGGAACGAGATCTCCTGAGGCGGTGATCGTACCGCGGAGCGGGAGAGATGGAGTGATGTTGTTGTTGAGGAAACTGGTGATTGCTTCGAGGATCTCGAATCTGATACCGGAAAAGCCTTGGAGGAGTGTGTTGATCCGTACAAGCATGGCAGCTCTTGTGGCGGAGTGTGGCAATGTGTGGCTCGTTTCTTTCGTGCTTCCGAATATTCCGGCGTTCAGGAATCTGTAACGAACACAGAAACATTCGAATTGTGTGTTGATTAGTTAATTGTTTATATTAAATTAAAAACTCTTAATTACTACCGAACAAAATAAACCATTTAGTAGACCCGACCCGGGTATTTGACCCGATTCGATCCGTTTATTTCCCATGCAACGTCATAATAATTGACATAACCTTAAGGGAGTTGTTTCCCGTGATTTTAATTATTTTCAAAATTCATTTTAAAGTTAAATTATTTAAAATTTAAAAATCAAATCTAAAAAATCTAGAAAAAGTAAGGAGTATATATCAAAACAATCTAATTACTAACATTAATTAATTTTCTTTTAATATATATACTGCAATCAACTAGTAACTGCCACGTATCTGCCTAAGCATATACTGTAGTATATTACCATTTTACCAAATAATTCTAATTAGAGACAAAAAAAAAAAAAAAAAATGATTTATTACCTAATAAGCTCCTTTTGAAGTGCGACACCATTTTTGGTCCTGCGATGAGAAGTAGCACCAAAACCAGTGGTAACACCGTAACTATCAGTGCCTTTGTTCATACTCTCCATAACCCAATCACTGCTAGCGTTCACACCGGCTCTGGCAGTCTCGGACAGCTCCACCTTCACACCGTTACCAATGGTTGAGATCGCAGCGACTTGTCCAATGGTGAGAGTCTCACCTCCAAGATTCACAACTGGCTTCCTAAACTCCTCAACCATTCTCTTCACTTCATCCAAATGGCTACCTTTCATTTGCTCAGCCGCAGCTCCCCAGTTGAGAGGATCAGCCGCGTTGATCACCATGTTCTTTGTCTTCATATCTCCACCGCATAACATAGCGTCGACCGATCCTCCTCCGTTGATGATCTTGTGTGCTCCGTTAACCTCCATTTTAGACTTCTTAGTTTTACAAAGAGGAGATTATATTTTTTAAAAGAGGAGGAGATTACAAGATCTCTAAGGAAGAGTAAGAGATCGAGAAGAGATATGTAATATTATGATCGATATTGTGTTGGTTAAGGAATTGTATTTGTTCCTGAAGAAGATTAGATGAATGAAGGGTGGTTTAAATAAGGATGGTAGTGTTTGTTGGTAGGTAAGCGCATACAGAGCTAGTTTATTTTTTTTTCCATATAATTTTGATTTTAATTTTTTATTTTAAATTAATATCGAAGAAAAAAAATGAATATTAGTGAGAAAGAAGGAGTTGGTTGAGAATTAATGATGACCGTTAGATGGGAGAGTGAGTGGTAGAGATGGATTTGGTTTACGTCGTATAATGTAGAGTTTTTTTTTTTTTCCTTTTTGTAAGGTTTATTTGTTTAACGCGGTGGTGATTTTGTTATTTGGGGGGGTCAAACGTCACGGTGGTAAAAAGTGGTCGTGGCTGGTGGCTGACGATAGTTGCATTTCGCGGTTGGTGAGACTATGAGATTTTTGTTTTGTTTTTATGAAGTTGAAAGAGTTTTTCTTTTTTTTTTGGAGTAAAGCGTTTCATTTGTGATGGGAGTAGGTGTGTGGTAATGTATGAACGTAATTGAGTCCAATTAACGTCCCCACCATAACACTATCTTTAATTTCATTTTGTTTTCTCATTTTGATATTTTTCGATCTTGTTAAAAAAATTTGTTTTGTCCTTTTGGATATCATTTTAAATTTGATAAGGAAGGGGTTTTTTGTACTCATTTTAATTATTGTGTTTCTTATTTGTACTTTTCCGAAGTTGTGATAATTCGATTGACTTTGTTTTAGTATTGACTTTGTTTAATGTGATTCTTCTTTACACATTTTCTTTTGTTTATTTTGAGTACAGTTTATATGCACATTTAAATGATTATTTAACTCGGGAAAAACGTATATTTTAATTGGTTTTTTTCTGCAAAATATCTCCAAAACAGTTAATATGTAATTTTACCTTTTTTATTTTTGAAAACCTGCATGCCAATCTCGTGTATTCAAAAGTAATATATATGCAATATAATTTCTTTATCACCACCGTCAATTTTGTAAAATTCTGATAATTTGACTCATTCATGACAAAGAATCAGATTTCATACTTTGGATCTTTTTTTTTTTTTAAATGTCTTAATGTATATAACCATAAAATTCTTCAAATATATATACATATATATGATGGTTCTATGTCTAAAAAAAAATGGTTCTATGTCTATTAATTTTGAGTCCGTCACACTGTTTATTTTTTTTTTAGGTAGATGGTAATTACATTGTAAAGAAGAGCAATTTGAGAGTTTTTTTTTTCTTTTCTCCTTTTGCAGACATCCCTTTTTGATTAAATGCTATAGGTATTAGGTGCAAGCAATCATTAGGTGAAAACTGAGAAATTAGAAGTAAGAAGTAAATAAATATTTAAAGCATGCATATATAGCAAAGTTTGATACGTAAAAGTTCATAATTAGTAATGTCTTGCTAGATAGAAATGTACATGTTTAGTTGATTCTGTAATTGTGAAAGATAATTATTATTGCGTGGATAGATTGCAAACTATAATACTCACGCGATTATAAGATTCTCAATAGGAGCCGCGCGAGTGACGCAACACGCCGTTTGCATGACAAAAGCAAATGTCATTTATATATAAATACAACCTCCATTTTCGTATCTTATCCTAAGCACAGATTATATTGTAGTGGACTTTAATGACTTATAATCAGTTTACAAAAAAAACTTGAGTTAAGTGTTTATGATTTTTTTTCTTTATTTTTATGATTTACTATTAAAAGTATATTGTTATCTTGTGTCATTCTTGTCAAACCAAGCATGGAACCATAAGCTAATAATTACAATATGAATTCATCATCAAACTCCATTCTTTGAATTAAACGCGTTATATTAATCTAAATGAGAAAATGTAATAGTCATAATCAGTGTCGAAATAAAAGAGCAATAGAAACCAATAACCCGAAGGGAGTGCATGGTCGCACGCAATGATATATATGGGTGGAACATAAGAAATGGTGGGTCGTTGTTTAGGCAAGGCAGGCGCCTTCATTGAAACATTTGCATGTGCAATGCATGTAAGTTTCCTCCATCGTAGTAGCCTGCGCCTAGCAAGCGAAAGTCTCCTATTTATTATATATATTTATTAACAAAGGTTAATTATAATTTCGTTGTTTTATATATTTTGTTCTTGTGTTAATTTTGTCCTCGGGGGAATGACTCAAAACACTGAAGAGTTAACTTATGGTTTCCTTTTTTTTAATTGACTTTGAGTTTGATTTCGGTTTATAATTTGTAAACTGTTTTGTTTTCTACGATAAGGGTCCAAATGAAAGCAAGAGGAAAGGAGCTTCAAAGTGGACGGACCGTATTATAATATACAAGTAAATTTATTTGAAAATACAGGTGGATTTGGTTCTATGTGAAAGGAAACACTTATGTCAAATATCCGATTTTTGGGTTGGTCGATTTATCCGGTTTACTCTCTCTCTCTAGCTTAACTTTTTTGAGATTTTGCTATATATCTCTAACTCTTTTAGTGTTGACAAGAGATTAATCGACGATTCTGTTGGTGTTATGAAGATTGAGTTTTAGATGCTGCAGAGATATTTACTTGGAGATTAAGGGAGAGTTTGGAGATCATCAAAATAGCAGTGTGAAGCTTGGATTGTAAAACTCAATAAGAAAGGGAGAGATTGTTGATGTATTCTTAACTGAGTTTTACAACAAAATGAAAAGAAAAAGAAAAAGACATTTATGAAAGGCATAGATGAAGATGAAGATGTTGATGTAGTCGTTGCACTAGTTCAGAGTACTACAAGAAGTAGTTCAACGAAGCAGATAATATGGAGCTGAAAGAAGGTTAGCAGCTAAGGCGATTAACATTCAAACCATGAAGTTTATGAAGACTAGAAGCTTGGAGAAGAGTCTAGAAGCATGAAGAGATTCCTTTTTAGTAGAAAAGGAAACATGATGAAGAATTTCCTATTCCATAAAAGAAAAGGAAATTTGCAAAGAGATTTGGCAATTCCTATTAGGATTAGAATAGGAATTTAAGCTTGTATGGCCACGACCTATTGTGTATAAATAGGGGGCTAAGCCTTTGTAGAGGTGAGCACAAAAAAAGCAAGAGAATTCTTAGACATTAAGGTTATGTGGGTTCTTGTAGGAAAGCATAACGCTTAAGGGGACTAAGGGGTTTGTCTTGAGAGGTTCTTGGATTGGGTATAGATCCATGAACATGAGAGATTAGATAATTGATTGAGTGAAACTTGTAATTTTACTAAACAGATTATCTAATAAAGAAGTTTTATTTTGAAGAACCTCTGTCTTAGTTTGTGACTCAGCTTTGTGCATCAATTTCCATACATATCAATAGCTCTTGCGTTTTCAATTGGTATCAGAGCGGCACTTGTGAGATTACATACAGGTGAGATCCTGTGGAGAAGATGGAGAGCTATCATGGACTTGAGTTCGGTTCAAGAGTAATATTAGGTGATGGAAACTATGGTTTTTGGAAATCAAAGATGAAGGCGGTTATAGGAGGCATTGATGTATATGCTTGGAAAGCCATATTGGAAAAGTGGGAAGAACCAAAAATCAAGGATGAATCAGGAGTGGAAGTTGCTAAGCCAGAGAAGGACTGGACTAACGACGAATTGAAGAAATCAAAATATAACGCCAGAGCACTCTCCGCTATTCACAATAATGTTGGAAGAAACCAGTTTGAACTGATTCAGGGATGTGAAACAGCAAAAGAAGCATGGGATATCTTGCAAACTCACTTTGAAGGAACCACTAAGGTGAAAAGTTTAAGAAAAGACATGTTAGCTTCAAGATTTGAAAATCTAAAGATGGAAAGCTATGAGTCAATATCTGATTTTAGTTCCAAGATAAGTTCTTTAGCTCAGGAAGCATTGACTCTTGGGAAAAAATATAAAGACAAGAAATTGGTGAAAAAATTTCTAAGATGTCTGCCTACAAGGTTCATGGCGTACAAGACTGCTTTGAGTGTGTCTCATAACACGGAAAATCTTAGTTTTGGAGAAGTTGTTGGTATGCTTCAAGCTCATGAGATGGAACTGGAAGGTGCGAATAAACGAGACATTTTTGCTCTTGAAAGAGAGAATCACGAAGTAGAAGAAGAAGATTCGATTGGTTTGCTGGCCCAAAAATTTAGTCGAGTGTTGAAAGAAGCAGAACAAGAACTAGGTCAGAGGAGGTTCAGCTCGATCAAAAATAATCCAGAGAAAGATGAAGCTGTCAAGAAGACATACATGCAATGTCATGAGTGCAGAGGATATGGACACTATAAGAATAATTGTCCTACAATCAAAAGAAGAGAAATTAAATGTTTTATGTGCAAAGGTATTGGACATACTCAGCTAGAATGTGGTAATGATCGGAAACTTAGAAAAGAAAAATCTAAACTGAGAGTTGAAGATGATTCAAAGGAAGATAATGATAATGGAATAGAACTAAATAAGCTTGGTGCATTCTTGGGAGTCACTACATTTGCTGAAGGAGAGGAAGTTTCAGAATCTGAATCTGAAGGGGAACAGGTAGATGAATTTACAGAATGTTACAAGGAGGTGCGTGAAACACTGATTAAGATTGGAAAGGAAAATCAGACCTTATTAAAAGAGAAGCGTCGTCTTGGTGCACTTATTAAGTCACTGCAGATTGAATTGAGGGATACAAAGAAAATCAGTCAAGAAAGTGTGACATTAATGAAGGACAAGCAGATAGTCTCTAGTAGAAAAGGAAACATGATGAAGAATTTCGNAGAAAATCAGTCAAGAAAGTGTGACATTAATGAAGGACAAGCAGATAGTTTCTACTAGAACAAAAAAATTTAACAGAGGTTTGGGATATACTATTCCATAAAATGATACAAAGGAAGATAATGATAATGGAATAGAACTAAATAAGCTTGGTGCATTCTTGGGAGTCACTACATTTACTGAAGGAGAGGAAGTTTCAGAATCTGAATCTGAAGGGGAACAGGTAGATGAATTTACAGAATGTTACAAGGAGGTGCGTGAAACACTGATTAAGATTGGAAAGGAAAATCAGACCTTATTAAAAGAGAAGCGTCGTCTTGGTGCACTTATTAAGTCACTGCAGATTGAATTGAGGGATACAAAGAAAATCAGTCAAGAAAGTGTGACATTAATGAAGGACAAGCAGATAGTCTCTAGTAGAAAAGGAAACATGATGAAGAATTTCGTATTCCATAAAAGAAAAGGAAATTTGCAAAGAGATTTGGCAATTCCTATTAGGATTAGAATAGGAATTTAAGCTTGTATGGCCACAACCTATTGTGTATAAATAGGGGACTAAGCCTTTGTAGAGGTGAGCACAAAAAGAGCAAGAGAATTCTTAGATATTAAGGTTATGTGGGTTCTTGTAGGAAAGCATAACGCTTAAGGGGACTAAGGGGTTTGTCTTGAGAGGTTTTTGGATTGAGTATAGATCCATGAACATGAGAGATTAGATAATTGATTGAGTGAAACTTGTAATTTTACTAAACAGATTATCTAATAAAGAAGTTTTATTTTAAAGAACTCCTGTCTTAGTTTGTGACTCAGCTTTGTGCATCAGTTTCCATACATATCAATAGCTCTTGCGTTTTCAGATTCTTCAGTTTTTTTTAAAAAAAACAAACCGATCATCAAATAAAGATGCATACACGGACATAGAGTAAAAAATGTATGTAGAGTAGAGTCCACGAGTGATTATGGTCGGGCGTTTTCTATTCTCCTCCTTGGATCTCATTAAGGAATAATCTCCACTACCCATTTTATTACCAATAAAGGTGACTGAACATTTCTTCTGGTCGTTGCTTTGCCACTCCCGATCACATGCCAAATTTGCATTGGAGAAAATTAAACCAGTATATATAGAGTTCAAATACAATGACAATTCATGATTTCGTTTCTTAGCTAAAAATGACGAACCCAATACCTTAGACCTTAGTTGATGATGGGGCAGGTGTCTACAAAAAAATAATGTTTCATTAATATACATGAAAATTAAAAACCTTAAATGTCAATTAATTTAAAATAGAGAGAGAGAGTATGTTCCATGCATGAAAATTGGGATATTTTGCTTTCATCTCCTTACACTGTTGAGTTGTCATTACGATTCACGACTCAACTAGTGTTTTAGAAACTAATTTTCATAAATGCAGTTTCCTATTCTATTATTCATAGTTTCTGAGAAACCAGAGAAAACAAATTAAAAATTATATGACTAATGTCTTTATGTCTTCGTTAGAATCAATTAATTAATGATTCAAAGGAGTTTTTTTTTTTTCTTTTCAAAAAGGATAGTTTATTTGTTTATTAAAATGTATCGTTTTTAAACGAATATTTTTTCAGTAAACTATTATTTATATATATACCCTTAACTAGAGTTAACTACATACGTACCTAGCTACGTTATGTTTGTGGATTTTACAATCTTTTAAGCTACAATATGTAAGTCCTATGGGCTATGGTGAATTCTATCATAGGCTTTTCAGAACAAATATTTTTTCTAGTGTTTGAAAAAAGCTGGAGTCGATATTTATCTTTGTTTTTTTTTTATGTTAAAGGTCTTTAAATGAACAGATTGGTTTATGTATAGCTTTCATTATTATTATTTTTTAATATTTAAGAAGGTAGTAAGTACAATATATACATGTAAAACATTTATTATAGAACATGGCGGGCCGATATAATTAAATACGCTATTTATCAGACTGATCTAATCAGAATGGTTTTCATATAGACACCAACCACATGTAAGTAAATTATGAATATATTATTTACATGAATGCATTTTTCTCCTTGTGCCTGATCTAGCCACAATTGTCTTCCACGAATAATATTGATATTGTTAATGGTTTATCGTATTCTTTACCAGGACAAACAAAATAAACATGGAAACTTTGTTTCATATCTAAGGATTCCTACATGGAACTATATACATATATATAGAAAACGTCAAGAAAGAATATTTGTAATCGGGAAAAGACAATATCTCTAGGGAACACATATACAGAATTAAATTTGTTAAGCGAATTATTTGGTCGAAAATATTGTTATTTTAGTGGATTTTTAGGATGTCATCAGTTACATTAAGAAATGACTAATATATATATATATATATATTTTAAAAAAATTGAGAAAAGGGAATGACTAAAATTAGGCCACCAAACAAACAAAGAGAAATGGAGAAAAGAGGGGTAACAACAACCATAGTCGCGAGGATCCATCGGACACCACTCGTCTCACCAAACCCTCTTTTCTTCTTGATCAGACTTCATCATTAGGTCCCACTTTCACATTTTCACCAAACCCCTTTCCTCTTTGCTGTCCAAATCTTACTCAACTTACAACACCACAAACCTAATCAATATGTACACGTCATATATCGAGTTATATCAATACATATATATTACTAATTAAGGAAGTTTGGAAGAAGATGGATCCAGTTCAATCATTTGAGTTTCATGTATTACTCATATTATCAAAACATGTGGTGATTAAGTGTTCTTTGCTATGTCGGTCGAGTATATTTATCAACGGAAAGAAATGGTCTGGAATGACTTTTCTTTTTTGAATTAACTTTTCATGATGGCTCTCCAAATTATTATCGTCCATAAACTTGTACACCCATCGAAGAGTGGAATGAGAAGCTTTAAACTTGTTGAAAGTTTATAGGATTGGACATATCTAAATAGATTAGAATTGATTGACGCCCTAAAGATTTTTCTTAGTTTAATATAGTAGGTGGTAGATGAGAATGAGACGTACGTAAAATTTTAATAGACTACTTGTCGTAATGGTATGTATGAATGTATGATCATATATATTTGGTTTAAGAAAACAAACTACTTAACTTTAAAGTTGTGTATTTATCGATACACTCCTTGCGATAAAATGGATACTAGTTGTCGTCTTTTGTAGTATTCTATCCACCCTGCTCCCACATGCTGTCGCAATTTTGAACATTAATTATTATATATTCGTCAGAACTCAGAGGTTGTACCGTTGTAGAGTTCTTAGTTTATTGGGCTTAATTAGTTTAGTTATTCTTTTACTCGATGGGCTATCTTTCTAGATGGGTTTGTTAAAACTTAAAAGCCACCCACCATTTTCTAATTGCCTTGCTTCGAAAACCATGTTTTGATTTCTAATTTTCTACTCTGATCACATGATTCTTATAATTTTCTAATTTTATGTTGCCAATGTACATTCATTTGGCGTTCATGAATATCATTTGTCACTTTATTATGATTATAAAACTTCTATTCTATCTCAAAAGACAAAAAGATTTGCTGTTAAATTTGAGTTCATGTTGACAAATATTGGCAACGGCCTGGAACTAGAAATGGCCAGGGAGGGAATCACTACGT
>NC_025690.1:20144692-20168408 GCF_000633955.1 Camelina sativa
GAGAAAAGGGAATGACTAAAATTAGGCCACCAAACAAACAAAGAGAAATGGAGAAAAGAGGGGTAACAACAACCATAGTCGCGAGGATCCATCGGACACCACTCGTCTCACCAAACCCTCTTTTCTTCTTGATCAGACTTCATCATTAGGTCCCACTTTCACATTTTCACCAAACCCCTTTCCTCTTTGCTGTCCAAATCTTACTCAACTTACAACACCACAAACCTAATCAATATGTACACGTCATATATCGAGTTATATCAATACATATATATTACTAATTAAGGAAGTTTGGAAGAAGATGGATCCAGTTCAATCATTTGAGTTTCATGTATTACTCATATTATCAAAACATGTGGTGATTAAGTGTTCTTTGCTATGTCGGTCGAGTATATTTATCAACGGAAAGAAATGGTCTGGAATGACTTTTCTTTTTTGAATTAACTTTTCATGATGGCTCTCCAAATTATTATCGTCCATAAACTTGTACACCCATCGAAGAGTGGAATGAGAAGCTTTAAACTTGTTGAAAGTTTATAGGATTGGACATATCTAAATAGATTAGAATTGATTGACGCCCTAAAGATTTTTCTTAGTTTAATATAGTAGGTGGTAGATGAGAATGAGACGTACGTAAAATTTTAATAGACTACTTGTCGTAATGGTATGTATGAATGTATGATCATATATATTTGGTTTAAGAAAACAAACTACTTAACTTTAAAGTTGTGTATTTATCGATACACTCCTTGCGATAAAATGGATACTAGTTGTCGTCTTTTGTAGTATTCTATCCACCCTGCTCCCACATGCTGTCGCAATTTTGAACATTAATTATTATATATTCGTCAGAACTCAGAGGTTGTACCGTTGTAGAGTTCTTAGTTTATTGGGCTTAATTAGTTTAGTTATTCTTTTACTCGATGGGCTATCTTTCTAGATGGGTTTGTTAAAACTTAAAAGCCACCCACCATTTTCTAATTGCCTTGCTTCGAAAACCATGTTTTGATTTCTAATTTTCTACTCTGATCACATGATTCTTATAATTTTCTAATTTTATGTTGCCAATGTACATTCATTTGGCGTTCATGAATATCATTTGTCACTTTATTATGATTATAAAACTTCTATTCTATCTCAAAAGACAAAAAGATTTGCTGTTAAATTTGAGTTCATGTTGACAAATATTGGCAACGGCCTGGAACTAGAAATGGCCAGGGAGGGAATCACTACGTCTCCACCGGGATCGTGCTTTTGAGATGCATCACTTTAGATTAGAATGAGGCAAAAAAAAAAAAAANAAAAAAAAAAAAAAAAAAAAAAAGTCAGATAAGAGAAAAAAGATAATAATGAGAATATTATCTTTATGAATACAAAAAGTTGGAGTCTGCTAAAGTCGATACACAAGGAGGCGATAAAGGAACTCCACACTCCCACACATAATAAGACCCATTTAGTCATCTTCCCATACAGATCATTCCTATTTATGCTGGACTTGTCTTTAGACGAAAAAAAAAATGCTGGACTTGTCTTTAAAGTCTTTACTAAGATTATATAATCAATTTGAAGTTTCGAACCCTAATAAGTAATTTAACAAAAATTACAAGAGAACAACAACAAACTTATTTTAAAATTTAAGAACTAAAATGATTAAACGAATTAAAGTTTCTTTTACTTTATATACCAAAATCGAATTTAGAAGTTTAGAATCCATTACAAACATGATATGTATATATATATATATATATATATGTGTGTGTGTGAAGAAAAGGTGTAATTGGTAGGAATGTAATGTTCGATCACGCTGTAAAGAAGACTAGAGAAGACTCTTGTTATGTTGTTTTGTCTCGTGACAAAATATACAAATTAATACAGATCCAAAGGAGAAAATACAATAACTTTTAAGGAAAATAAAATAAAATAAGCATATTGATGATAACTAGATACCAAACTAAACAAAAAAGAAGATGATATTGGAAAAGGCAAAGAAGAAGAATAATCCATTTTAATAAAGCAATAGAAGAGATTTGATTCAAAAGCTCATTAGCCGATGCGATAGATGTTTTTAGGAAGACGATAAAACAGTAAAACAACACTCAGATCTCTAGTTTTTGTCTACTCTCCCAAAACCCAAGAATGTTTTCTTCTCTACGTCTTGACCGTTTCCTATCTTTGCCATATATATAGCAATTTGATATTTATACATAGATATACTTCTTTTCTAAAATATTTTCTAAATTACAAGTGTATTTTCCATCTAAAACATCATTTTAAAACAAAAATAGTAGTACTTTTGTTAGGAAAATTTGTAAAACCCTATATACTAATAAAATCGGATGAACATAAATGTTGTGGAGACCGAAGAAATATGTACTGTAACAATAAATTTTCATTAACAAGACTAGATCAATCAAACTGTTTGTCATTAAACATTTAAAAACGATATTTTGCGGAACTCTTGATCTTAATTGTTTTTTTGAACTTATCTCTAAACCTTTAATAAATAAAAGTTTAACATCTCTAGACTATATCCATGCAACTTGAAACATAGAGTTATCTTATTTAAAGGTTAAAGCTAATCTTTTTACAACTTTTATCCTCCACTTTATTTTGTTAACGCAATTTGAATTACCAATTTCCCACTATAATTATGATAAGATGTTTGGGGTACAATATCGCTAACGTTTTTTCTTCTTGACAACACATTACAAGTATCTTACTCTAATTACATTCAACATATCAACAAATATATAGTAACATGTGTAGATGCACACTAAAGACATAGACATAGCGTACGTGGGGGATTTATTTTGGGAATTCTGTCACATGTGTACAACTCGATTTATTTATTTAACGATTTTTCCCCCCGGGTATATATTTATGTGACATTAAATGTGGAACTTCATTTTTTTCGTTGGGTTCATTATGTTTGTTTCATAGTGTACACGTTATTGCCTAAATATAAATATAAAATTGATGTTAAAAATAAATAAATATTTATCTGTTCTATTGGCAAAATAAAACCAAGTAAAGTATCTCCGAATAACACTTAACTGAATCTCGAATATAATAATTTAGGGATGAAAAACAGAATCTCGAATATAGTTAAGATATTACCAGATTTATGTTTAGCATATACTAATATCTTAGAACTTGATCATTTAAGAACGTTATCGTGATCATCAATTTTCAAATTTCCTACTTGATTTCATTATCTTTTAAGTATTTTTCTTTTCAATAACAATAACAATGAGAGAACTTTCATCATAAATATACAAAATTCATACTACTAAATTTAAGAGATGTATTCAACTTAACATTTTAAATAATTTGTATAAAATTTATAAATTTTATGTTATTTAATTATAAATTTTAAAAAATATTAAAATTCACTGTGTTCTTGAAATCTAAATCTCATAGTTTTAGGTGGAATTTAAATCATATCAATTTTCCTAAAATTTATCAAATTTTCTAATCACTTTATATCTTTTATGAAATTATATTAATTTTCCATAAAAGATAAATATGCGGATGTAACTATAAATAATTAAATATTCTCAAGAAATAGAAGAGAATGTCATTGAATTAAACCTGAAAATATCATTATTAACTAAAATGGCACCGTTTCGCTGGAGACTGCGGGGGTGTGAGAATCCACTACGACAACGCTAAAGGTGGACCACAAGTGATCTGGACCATTAAATTAAACGTGAAAAGCCATACGAACGGTTTAGATGTAAGTAGTAGAGTCTAGGACTTGTTAATAATAATATATGGACCCAACAATTGCAACTTTACCACTTACCTCCACTGGCTTTGAAGCTCCTTCTCTCTGCTCTCTTCTCTCACATCAGGCAAAAAAGCAAACACTTAACGAGGAAGAAACACACTCATTTCTCTCTCACGTTCCCCTAAATTTTATAACTTTTTTCGGGTTTTGGTTTTGTGGTTAAAACCATTTTCTCTCCTTAGATCTCTCTGCTGGAGAAAGTAATTATATTTTAGGTTCGACTACTCTGTTTCTGGGAATTTTCATTTCTTTTTTTGCTTTCTTTCACTTTTTTTTTTTCTTTCTGGGATCACATTTTGCTTTTTTTTTTTCTTTTTTTCTTTTGGTTCTTTTATTTTGTGACGCCATTTATGTGTTGAAACTGTTACCAAGTGTTTGGTCTCTGAGTAGGAGATGGTGAGAATCTCGCTGCTTTTGTTGTGTCTACTGGTTTCTTCTACTTGTCTTTTCCATACTTCATCAGCACAAGCTCCAGGTAAATTCACTGTTTCTCAGTACTTTTTTTGTTGGTTGTTTCCTTTCTTGAATTAGGATTCTAGTTTTATGTGATGCAGTAGTTTAGTTACAAGGGTTTTTGAAAAGTTTTGCCTTTTTTAACAAATCTCAAGAGCTCTGCTGTTTTGAGATTTGTGTGTGTGTTTAGTTGGACTGTAGTAGGCAAAAAGGTTGAGTCTTTGTGGTATTTGAAGTGAATTCTATAACAAAAATCAAATTTTTGTTTTTGGGTAAGAGCAGGTTTTGTAAGCTTGGATTGTGGAGGTGCAGAGCCATTTACTGATGAGCTTGGACTTAAATGGTCACCTGATAATCATCTCATTTACGGAGAAACAGCTAAGATATCGTCCCTTAACGAAACAAGAGCTCAGTACACGACTTTGAGGCATTTCCCTGCTGATTCAAGAAAGTATTGCTACACACTTAATGTCACGAGTAGGAATCGATATCTCCTTAGAGCTACTTTCTTGTATGGTGATTTCGACAACAGCAGCAATGTGTATCCCAAATTCGATATCTCCCTAGGGGCGACTCATTGGGCGACCATTGCCATCTCTGAAACCTCTACAATTGAGACAGCAGAACTGGTGTTTCTGGCTTCTACTCCTACTGTCAGCGTTTGTTTGTCCAATGCCACTACTGGGAAGCCGTTTATATCTACCCTTGAGCTTAGGCAGTTGAATGGTCAAATGTATAACACCGACTTTGAAGACCGGTTTTACCTGAGTGTTGCAGCTCGGATTAATTTTGGTGCTGAAAGTGAAGATGCTGTGAGGTCAGTATAAATAGTTCATGTATGTTTGTTCTGTCAACAACATTGTGATTTTATCAGGACTAGTTAAGAAAATACTAAGTTGTTGGTATTGCAGGTACCCGGATGATCCTTATGATAGAATATGGGAATCTGATTTGGTAAAAAAGGCTAATTATCTTGTGGATGTTGCTGCTGGGACTGCACGAGTGTCAACTACATTGCCTATTGAAAGCAGTGTCCATGAGAAACCGCCTCAGAAGGTTATGCAGACGGCTGTG
Organism: Camelina sativa; assembly: GCF_000633955.1. Taxonomy (NCBI): domain Eukaryota; kingdom Viridiplantae; phylum Streptophyta; class Magnoliopsida; order Brassicales; family Brassicaceae; genus Camelina; species Camelina sativa. The sequence continues at coordinate 20,150,010 of NC_025690.1, forward strand.
GTTGGAACAAACGGGTCTTTAACTTACAGAATTAATCTGGAGGGCTTCCCTGGTTCTGGTTGGGCATTTACATACTTTTCTGAAATCGAGGATTTGGCTGACGACGAGTCAAGGAAGTTTAGATTAGTTCTACCTGATCAGCCTGACATTAGCAAAGCCATTGTTAACATCAAGGAAAATGCGCTGGGACCATACCGTGTTTATGAACCTGGCTATCCTAACATAACCCTTCCATATGTGCTCAACTTCAGATTTGCCAAAACGGCTGATTCTTCTAGGGGACCCCTTCTGAATGCCATGGAGATCAGCAAATATCTGCGGAAAAGCGATGGTTCAGTAGACGGTGAGCACAACAACTAGCCCTTCCTCTTAGTGTTGTGTCTTCTTCACATTTGATTCTAAGATGATTGTTTGTGTTGCAGCAACCATTATGGCTAATGTGGCATCTCTCTATTCTTCCACTGAGTGGGCTCAAGAAGGCGGAGACCCATGTTCACCCTCACCATGGTCGTGGGTGGAATGCAATTCAGATCCACAACCAAGGGTTGTTGCTGTGTAAGGAATTATATCTTAGTATCTTTATTTTGCTATCGGTTGTTTGTGTATGTGCTTATATGTCATTCCTGTTATAACTGCAGCAAGCTTTCGAATATGAACTTGACTGGAAATATACCTTCTGACCTGGTGAAATTGACTGGATTGGTTGAGTTGTAAGTTGCTTATTCTTTAGACTTTTGAATTTGGGAGTATACAACTGATGTTTCTCGTTATTGACGTTGCAACTTTTTTCAATGGTAGATGGCTTGATGGGAATTCTTTTACGGGTCCAATACCTGATTTCTCTCGGTGCCCTATCCTGGAGATAATGTAAAATCACTTTCTTTGAAGTTTAAGTTTCTTTTCTTGCCTTCATATAACTAGAAATATATAATGAACTATTTGCAGACACTTTGAGAACAACCGACTAACCGGAAAGATCCCTTCCTCGTTGGCCAAACTCCCAAACCTGAAGGAACTGTAAGCTTTTTAAACAGGATTAATATTTTGTTTATGGTGGAAACTGCATTCTTATGTACCTGACCTGCTTTATGTTTCCAGGTATCTGCAGAACAATTTGTTATCAGGAACAATACCATCAGACCTTACCAAAGATGTGATCTCAAAGTAAGTATTTTTTCATATCCAACTACGGATTTAAAGTGCTTTTGCTTGAATGGTTCCTCACTAGAGTATCTTAAACGTGCACAAATAACACTCATGCATTCTTCCTTTTTATGTGGTTTTCAGCTTTTCTGGGAACCTTAATCTTGAAAAGAGTGGAGATGAAGGGAAGAAGCTCGGTGTTATCATCGGTGCATCAGTTGGTGCGGCTGTTCTGCTAATCGCAACCATCATTTCTTGCATCTTTATGTGCAAAAGCAAGAAGAATAACAAGATGAGGAAAACTTCAGGTATGTTAATCTTCTGATAGTATACCGGTTTCAGAGTGTATCTTGATTCTAGTGTTTGGATGAATGTGCTTACCTTTTTTTTTCTTGGGCTAATTTTAGCGGAGTTGACGAATCGTCCCTTACCGATTCAAAGAGTGTCATCTACCTTGAGTGAAGCTCATGGAGACGCTGCACATTGCTTCACACTTTATGAGATCGAGGAAGCCACCAAAAAATTTGAGAAGAGAATTGGGTCCGGAGGTTTTGGAATCGTATACTATGGGAAAACAAGAGAGGGTAAAGAGATTGCTGTTAAAGTTCTAGCAAATAATTCATATCAGGGAAAGAGAGAGTTTGCAAACGAGGTAAAAAAATAATATAACTATATCAACATACCCCCTAAGTATGAGTTTTTGTTTTTTTTTGTTTTAAGAGGTAAGGTAACCCAAGTGATTATGGTTTGTTCAGGTTACATTACTCTCAAGGATACATCACCGGAACCTTGTGCAGTTTCTTGGTTATTGTCAAGAAGAGGGGAAAAACATGCTTGTGTATGAGTTCATGCACAATGGGACTTTGAAGGAGCATCTTTATGGTAACATATTCAGCTTTTTGAGCTACATCTTAAGATAGGAATGGTGTATTGCAGCTTTTTGGTTTAATGTTATGTTAAACAACCGTATTCTTTTCCAGGTGTGGTACCCCGTGATCGAAGAATCAGCTGGATTAAACGGCTGGAGATAGCTGAAGATGCAGCCCGAGGTCCGTGAATCATACTAAACAAAACAGAAAGAGCTCTTGAATTCTGATCCCGAGGCTGCTTTCAGTATTTTCATTTTGCTGGTTTTGATTGTTTTTTGTAGGGATCGAGTATCTTCACACAGGGTGTGTTCCAGCAATCATACACAGGGATCTCAAGACGAGTAACATCCTCATCGATAAACACATGAGGGCAAAGGTTTCAGATTTCGGATTGTCAAAATTCGCAGTTGATGGAACCTCACATGTCTCTAGCATTGTCCGTGGCACAGTTGGATATCTTGATCCTGAGTAAGCTAGACTTTAACTAATGCCAAGAACTTACTTCACATGTCTTTATCAAAACTAGCCAAATGTCAAGAGCTCACATATTTTTGTTTTAATTCGATATCTAAGGTACTACATATCGCAGCAGTTAACAGAGAAGAGTGATGTATATAGCTTCGGAGTCATTCTTCTTGAGCTTATGTCCGGCCAAGAAGCCATATCAAATGAAAGCTTCGGTGTCAACTGCCGGAACATAGTCCAATGGGTTAGTTCTTTTTTTTTTAGTTGTGGCTACTCTTTTTTTTGGGTATAGATCATTCCTTTGATACCTTTTTCTGTAGGCCAAGATGCATATAGACAACGGGGACATCAGAGGGATCATCGATCCAGCACTAGCAGAAGACGATTACAGTCTCCAGTCAATGTGGAAGATCGCTGAGAAAGCATTGTTGTGTGTGAAACCTCACGGGAACATGAGACCCTCGATGTCCGAGGTGCAAAAGGATATACAAGACGCGATTAGGATCGAGAAAGAAGCATTGGCCGTAAGAGGTGGAGTATCAGACGAGTTTTCTAGGAGCTCGGCGCATTCGTCATCACTCAACATGGGAATGCTTGACCTGGCTGGATCGCAGAATTATGTCTCTATTGATGAATCTGTATTGCAGCCAACAGCTCGGTAGTAGTAGATTTTGGCTTTTGTTTGTACAGATGCATGCACCACTTGCTTGTGTTTTTTTTTTACCTTTCACGTTGTCTGGTCTTTTTTTACTTTATTTATTAGTATCCAGACCGGTTTAAACATAAATAAATTAAGCATGGTTTTGTTTTAAAAAAGAGCAAACCATCCTTACGTAACCAGAGATTTAACAGCGAAGCATCATCTGTAGCCGGTTTATGGTTTTTTATGGTGTAGATTGGGTTTAGTCTGGTTCACTGTTTAGACCCGTAAGAAAACCGGTTTAAGAGCTACCTTTGTATATTTTGTAAGAGCTACCCACCACCGGGTTGATTCAAAGGCTATGCCGCACGAACATGATTCTGTCCTCACCGGGTTAGTCAAGTAGATTTAGGTTTAGTTAAACAAACCATTACAATTGATTTCGGTTTGGTTTTACTGGTTTTGAAATTACAATTGATTTTGGTTCGGTTTACAATTGGTTTTAAAAACAAGAAAGAAACCAAAAAAAAAATGTCACGCGACGTCAATTTTGGAAAGAAGAGCGTCGAATGAAATAGGCATGATTTGGGAGGTTAGAACCCACAGGAATTGGCCGCACTCGCGCAACTCGCGTTTTGTGCGCGTGGGTAAGAAATAAAGCCTTGTGATTGGCTAGAAAAAACAAAATAGTAGCTCCCCTCCTCCTCCCCCATAATACATATTTACTACTTTTTCGTCATTCTTCTTCTTCTCTCATCTAATTTTGACTCTGAAACCAGATTCCTCAGATGTCATATTCTCCTTTTAAGCTCTCGAACTCAGAGATCCACCAAATACAAGTTTCTTTATCCCGATCATATAACTGGACATAAACCATATTCCAACGTTAGCGCTTCCACAATTTTAATTTGAACCATGTCCAGCTTAGAAACAGTTTTGATTCAAATGCATGGACTTGTCCATCTCGCATTCCCGGCAACTTCATATTTGTATCAATCTCTCTGAGACATGACTGCTTTCCACCCAGACCTCACTAAGATTCTTCATACTCACCATTAATATCTATCTAACTGCAGTCAAGTTCATGCACTTTGCCAACCTTTCATCGCCTATTATTAGCTCCCAAGCCAACTTCATTGACCCCGTTATCGTTATGGTTAGAACCTGTAGATGCTCCAAGAGCTGCAACTCCTTCACTAAGCTTACATCGATATGAGCTTTGGAATTTCGTAGTTTCAAAATTTTTAAACTAGACAGCTTCCATATCCCATTAATACTACCAAGTCTCTCTGTAGAAGCTAAATTCAGGTGAACTAGCTTCTTAACTCCAGGAACCCAACAGGCAGTTTCTCTATACTTGTAAATGACAAGTCAAGATACTGCAAGGACACCATCTCTGATATCTGCTCTGGAAGTTCACTCAAGTTTTCATTACCTGATAGATCTAGTTTATCACCTCTTCTTTTTGTATGTTAAAATCTTCCGGAAACAGAGCACAATACAGGAAACACGACTTGATATTTTCATCCACCAAGCTATCGTAGCTGTATTTAAGAATGGGAAGAATTTTATTTTCCATGTCAGAAAACTCTGCAGCAGAATTTTATTGAACTTTATATCAATCTTTTCGAAACGTGTAAGCCATACCTGGACAGTTTCAAGCCTTTGTCGATGTCGTGTCACCTCCTCTCTGGCTACCCTGTTCTTCACCACATTTTGAATAGCTTTGAGATCTTCCATTTCCCTCTCTAGAGCCCTTAGATTCTCCTTGAGGGTTCGAATATAACCTTCACCACATAAGAATGTAGAGATACGGATAAGCATTTGACCATCAACAGAAAGTTGGAATGACACACAATTCCCCATGGTGATCAGAGAAGAGAGATAAATATTTAGTAAGCAAGAAAGAGGGCTAAGGCTGAAGGTGAAATAAAGACCAGACAACGTGAAGGCAGCAGAAGAGCAGAGCTAGCTTATACTTACTCTGAGGACGACCGATGCATAGCCCGTTTTGCTACTGCTATTATTAGTCACAGAGATCATCATGACCGTTGTAATAACAACATATGGGGGAACTCGACAAGTACGGATGACATGGATTTCTATGTTTCTCAGTTTTATTTACAATAAAATTTCTACTTGCGTTGACACGAGTCTTTTATGTTATTATTTATCTATCAAATCTCTCCAAATGTGACTTCATTTATTTTTTAACTAGGATCGGATCCGCCCTGGGAGAATATTCATTAATATATATACAGTTTTAATAGATTAAAATATGATATATTTTTATTTCTGCAGTCATTACAGTATATCATATAATTGTGTAATGAGAGTTTGGATAGAAGAATAGTAATTAAACTAAAAAAGTGAGTAAATGGTAATATAATGCGTTTTGATAAAAATAAATATTTAAAAGTTTAGAGAAAATTCTAACAACACAAAAGAATAGATAATTCAATTTGATCTTAGTAGTAGAAATAGAAAAATATATAAAAATATTATAAAAATTGTTACGTTTGTAAAAGTTACACACTCATAATGTATGATGTGACAAACCATAAGAACAATTTATCATTTACCTAAATTTATTAATCTAATTTATATTTACTCAAATTTGGAAAAACAATTTATCAAAGAGATGTTTGGTTTTATTTTTATGTTGATTGTGGATCTTTAAAGGTTTCTTCTTTAGATTCTCTTTAGTTTCCTCCAAGTGTAAAAAATAAAACTAAAAACTTCTTAATTGGATATTAGTAGCATAAAAAAATGCAAAGATAAGTTCATATGAAGTTTACCTTAGGAGATTGGTTTTTGGGGAATGGAAAATTTTGGCTAGAAAATGTCAGATGTTTAGCAAGGAGTTATATTTAGCTAAGAGCAGACTTTTTTTTTTTTTTGAATTTAATGTTAAATTATATTCAAAGAAAAAATAAACTTGTTACAACAGTTTTACAAACTAGTGTTTACATATTTGAAAGCTTTTTAAACAAAGAGAAAACCATAGTATCAATGGAACCTCGATGCCAACCAAGCCTGAATGAGGGTGCCATCCTTATCTGGCATTGTGCTGACCCTGTTACGGACGTTTTTGTCGATAAACTTCACCATCTTCTCCACCGATGAGTGTGGTTCCCCATGCCTCCTATCGTTTCTCTCCCGCCAAATTGAGTGGATAGCATTCTGAAAAGTATAATTCAATAGAAACCATTGTGTTTTGTCCAACTCTGTCCCCATAAGTAGATGCATAACCTGCGTCCAATCCATGGTGTACTTGTCCGTGATAATCCTTCTTACCAACGACTCCCAAAGCTGCTGTGTGAACGGACATAGAAAGAACAGATGCTCTCGTGTCTCCACCAGATGATTGCAGAAAACACAGCTTGTATTAGCAGTTATGTTCCAGTTTACCATTCGTTCCCCTGTTGCGAGTCTGTTTTTCACCACCAACCAAGTGAGAAAAGCAAAACGTGGAGTAGCTTGAGAGAACCAAATTACTCGAGACTCCTCCACTAATGAATGTGTTCCATGGAGGTGCAACCAGGTGTCCTTCGTTCGAAATTTCTTGTGATAGATGTTAATTTTCCACTTCCACAGAGAAACATTTTGTCGATCATGAACACGGAAAAGTTGTTTCTTGTGGATTTCATCTTCAATCAAGCTGAGAAACGCATTCCGACTTCGTCGACGGCGAGTCGGTCCATTGCTTGAGCTACCGTACTTGAGATTGGTATTCCCATAGATAAGCAACCACGGTCCTCAACTTTCTCATGTAGACGACCCAAAGAGCTCCAGTTATCGAACCAGAATGAAGTGGACTCGCCATTATAAACCTCTATGCGGTGGAACTGTTTTGCTAGGTCCTTGTATTTCAGAAGCTTCTTCCATATCCAGGATCCAACAACAATATTATCTTTTTCCGACCAGAAAGAACCACTCCGAATGAGGTAACGGTGGACCTAGTTAACCCATAGCGAGCTCTTGGCAGAGAGAATTCTCCAAATCAACTTCAGGACACTCACATTATTAGCCTCACTTAATGAACGAAGCCCCAAAAAACCCTCAGACTTAGGGAGACAACCTCTGTCCATGCTACCTTAGTTTTCTTAGCTTTTAAAGATGGGCCAGACCACAAGAAAGCCGAGCACAGCTGGTCAATTTCGCGAATGCAGGCTTTGGGAAGTCTAAAAGCAGAAATCCAAAAGTTTGTAATGCTGAATATTACCGATCGAAGTAGCTGAAGACGTCCAGCAAACGAGAGTGCTCTAGCATTCCAAGAATTTATCTTCAAGAGCAGACTTTTTAGAATATGTAATTAAATTAGATTTCTTTTTAAAATATGTAATTAAATTACAAATAGGAGTGATATCAATATTTAGATTTCCTTTTTTTTCTTTCTAAAATGCGTGTTACAATAGAAATTTTTAGAATATTACTAGATTTTAACCTGCGGTATACCGCAGAATAACTTTTTATGACTAAAATTTTTAAGTTATACTGTATTTATTTTTCTGTTAATATTGTTTGTTTTGTTTAGTGTTTAAGATTCTAAAATTTAATTTTGATTATTAATTCACCCATGGTACAATTTGTTTTTACATAATCGTAATAAATCACTTAATTAGATATGTCTAATATTCTAAAATTGATGGTGTTAACAAAACAATAAGATGATGATTTAACCCGCGTTCAAGTGTGGGATTAATCTATTTTAAAAATTTATACTAATGTTAAGGTAAACCTTCTAACCATATAATTCGTTCTGCAATATAACCCATTTTGATGATATTTTTAACATTTATAACCTTTTATTAATTTTAATTATATCAATAATCATATTCTGAAATTGTTGAATTGATGTTAAAATATATTAAAAATGATAAACCAAGTGAAATATAGAAAATATTATTTTAGATATACTATCTCGTTTTCATCTATATTTATTAGTTTGCACCCAAAAAAAATCTATATTTATTAGTACAATCTATATTTATTAGGACAGATTAGTAAAGATATTTTAGGAATCTAAATGATTTCTGTATTTTTAAGATTGTATATTATTAGAGTCAATTAGGCTTGGAGGTGGAGATAATTTAGGAAAATTAAGTCAAAAATTTTGGATGGATAAGAGGATTTTTACCCGATTTACATACCTTATTTTTGCTTATTTCATTTTTTTTTTTTTTAATTTTTTTTAGTTTTTTTTAAATGTTTTAATGATAATGGCATTGGTGGTAAATACTTTCAAACTCCAAGCTTTCTTTAAAAAAAATGTTGTAAAAATGTTAATATAGATAGAAATCTTAAATCCCTACAATAGAGGTATACAATTAGCTTTTAAATTTGGAATATAGATTACTTAAAAAAGAACAATCTATAATAATAAAAAGTAGGAGCTATAAGCTCCTAAAGGCGTCCATATAGGATTTTAAATCTCCAATTGTGATTAGACACTTCACTAATTAACATTTTTTAAAATCTCCAGAGTTTTCTATATTAAGAATTATTTTAAACAACCAATCAGGATTTGATATGTCATTCATTAACATTTTTTAAATTTCCCGAATTTTTTAGAAAAAAGAAAATTTTAAATTTATGGAAATAAAAGAACTATGCACAATATCCCACATCGGCTAGATAATTTTTAGACAATGGTTCATAACCAGTATAAATAAGATTAATATGCTTCCAACAACGAATGAGCAGGAAAGCTTGATTTATTAGGCATCCAAGTTTAAAAGTATATTCGGTTTGATCCGGTTTTTTATTTGATCAAACTAAAACTTTAAAAAGTTTCAAAAAAACAAATTATAATATTTATAAATTTTAAAAGTTTTAATATTATAAATATTGAAACTTTTAAAAGTTCTTAGCTTTTAAAAAGTTTTGAAATATTATAATTTTTAAATTTTAAAAGTTTAAAATATTATAAATATTGAAACTTTTTAAAAGTTTAAATATTGTAAAGATTGAAACTTTTAAAAGTTCTTAGCTTTTAAAAAGTTTTGAAATATTATAATTTTTAAATTTTAAAAGTTTAAAATATTATAAATATTGAAACTTTTTAAAATGTTCAAAATTTATATTTCGAAACCTTTTAAAAGTTTAAAATATTATAAATATTTATGTAAAACATAAATTATCTTATTTATCTACGTTTGTGTTTTTTATTTCTTATGAGCTGTAAAACACATTTTTGTGTATGATTTTATAGATAATATTATATTTTTTCATTAATTTTTTATTTTTATCTTATTTTTTATTTTCATGAGAAAAGAAATGATTTTGTTCCTGGAGTTTGATGGATTAACAAGTTGTGTGGTAGTCTAAAAAAAAGGTTTTTTAGTGGAAGAAAATGAAGAAGTTGACGAGGATGAAGAAGTTGACGAGGATGAAGAAGAAAAATAGTATAGCGAAGAACCAGACGGTAAAAGTAATGATGATGATTACCACAAAATTTGACAATAGAAATGACAAGAAAGAATATGAAAAATAAGAAAACATCGAATAAAAACACGAAAACATAGGTGGTAGCGATCAATTAAATATGAAAACGAGTTAATTCATGATGATAAAATTGTTTTGTTTTTCTGGTGGTCAAAGAAATGGTTTAAGATATGTGAGGTCATCAGTTTAATTTGTCTCGCCTGGATGTTGAGTTAAATTTATGATTTTTTTATCAGATTTGATTTTATAACACAACTGATTTTTATATTTCAAAAAATTGTGTATCTTAAATTTAACTTTTTCCTTAATACTAATCATATATAGTTTTTATCAAATATACCCAGGCGTAGCATGGGTTCAAAACCTAGTATTTTAAATAATAACAATTGGAATATAGGTTTACATGATAGTTTCCTAATATTTTTTTTTGAAAGTAAATTAATAATTTACTTAAAACAAACTTATAGAATATATATAATCTAAGTAAATATAGTGATTTTGCATTAATAATGAGTAGAATGATTAAGGAATATTGTATGCGTAATATTTAGTTTAAAATATATATATCTTCGATTATATTTATTGTTTACAAAAAGATATATATATATATATATATATATATATATATATAGTTATTTTACTCACCATGCGAATAAGAAAAATAGATTAATGAATATTATGGAATTTTCTAAATATTTAGGATCTTTAGTTACATATTATTATTTTTGCTTCCCAAATAATAGTAATTGATAAATTCTAAGATAAAAAAAGAAATTCTTATAAATTCAAAAAATAAGTTTTGATATTAAAATGTATATGATTTCATTATTGTTGCATTGTAATGTAATGTATACGATTTGGTTAAAATATAAATTAAAATATATACATTTAAGTATTTTTGTTCAAAAACTTTAAATATATTTAAGCAACATATTAGTTGCAGAAAATAAAACAATATAGTTCCTATATTAAGTCAAATTATGTATATACATGAACATAAGAAGATAGTAATTTCATAATTTCATAATGATTCATTTGTCCAAAAACAATAAAAAGTATATTAATCAAATTTATAATTGGGTTTGTAGTCGTAATCTGCATCATAATTAGAAAAATATTGAATGAAATTTTGTACATATCCGTATCACATAAGAAACTATGAGTTTATTTGATAGATTCACAATGTTTTTGATGTTCCTGTAAAATAAAAAATAAAAAGCATTAATATATATCATATTGGATAAAAGAACATGAATATAGTAAACAAAATCATAGATAAAAACTTCAGAAAATCATAGAAAAGTTGGAATGAAACAATTGATGTCTTGTTCCACAAATGTGTTGCTTTATATATTAAGGAATGAGTGTCGATTTTTAGGGTTAGTAAATTGAATTCTTCTTGAAAAAACTGTTTTGGCTTGTCGAGAGATTTAAGTGATTTCCTAATAATTATATAAATATAATTATAATATTAATGGTAATTTCGGATTTCAAGGTAATTACTTGAACTAACTTATTGAAATTGAGCTTGTATTAATATTGAATTCTAATAATATAAGGAAATATTTTTGGGTTATGTTATTTTTTTAGTGGTTAATGATATTTATGTTTTCGAAATCAATTAGAATACTAACAAATTAACAATTAGGTGAAAACTTGCGATAGGATATTTGACAAATATTTGATATCTGTATAAATGATATTTTTGGATTTTGTTAGTTTAGGTTTAGCATAGAAATTAATAGATTTCCGATAGATGACTAAAATCTAGGAACAATTTGGTAATCAGATATTAATTTATAATAGTTTTCCAAAATTGAAGCATCATTTGAATTTCTAATAACATTAATTTTGTTAGTTTCCTAAATTAGAGGCACCATAAATATTCGATTAACCACTATACGTAGTTTCTTTAGGAAAATCAATTTAAGTTTACATTTAATTTAATATTTTTAAAACATACGAAAACATATAACCCAAAACCCATGAATAGTTTTCGGACCAGTGTTCGAAAAAGCGTTCTAGGCGTTCGCATCCGTCCCGTCTAGGCGCTAGGCGCTATAGCACCGCCTAGACAACCGCTTTGACTGCTTAAAATTGTAGTATCATCATTTTAGTGTATTTTTAATATTTTAATTTCATAAATATAAAATTTATAAGGTTTATTTTCTATAAGCATAATTATAAATGTTTAATTTGTTGTTTAAAATAAATTGAAATAATGTTTTTATATATTGTTTTGTTTTTGATTTAATATTTTTATTATTGTTTTACATATTTTGTATAATTATGTATATAATATAAAATATATATTAGTTTATAGTGTAAACGCCTAAACCGCCTAAAAACGCCTAGATTCCGATTAGGCGTTCTAGGCGCTAGGCGTTGGATCACCGCCTAGTTAACGCCTAGCGCTTTCTTGAACATTGGATATTTCTTAACCATATCTGATTGTCTTAATTTCGGGTAATTTTTTTTAATGATCCGACCCGGAAAAGATTTTGTACTTGTCTTTTACTAATATAGAGATATATCAAACCTCTCCAATTGTGAATTCATTCATTTTTAAAATGTTTATGTTTCAATACAACTTTTAATTAATCTATACTATTAAGATGGAAGCATTTTTAATAAATAGACATAAATTAAAAGATTATTATATGAAATACCATTGAAAACAAAATAAGAATATGTATAAATCATGTATCCAAACATATTGATATTTAATAGGAGCCAAACAAATTGATATTAGTGGTATTAGATGAACCAAAATTAAAAGATATAACACTAAAAAATCGGATGCAATTTTCTCATGTTTATTGAAATTGAAATTATTATACTATAACAACTCAATCAACAAGATAATAATATCTAATGCTTATGGAAATTAAATTAAAAATAATAATAATTAAATTAAAAATAACAATAATATTTAAATTTGTTGCCATAAAAACCGAACTCTTAAATTCGAAATTACATATATGTAAATATATTTAATATTCTAATATATTTTGAGATATTTCTGGAAACAACTATTTAATTTTTTCAACTATCTATTCTATTAAAGCTGAAGTACTAATTAGACTCAAATTGGACAATGACTTTCTTTTGGTACGTTTTTCATTAAAAATGATTACAGAATCATTTAATTTAATTAAATTAACATGTAGTTTCAATTTATCTAAATGACCATTATACCCTTGGGTCGATCACTTAAAACTAACCGGGCCGGGACGCAGATCCTCTCTGACCCGAAAATAGAAGAAAAGAAATTTGCGGATCTGTTTGTTCTCCAGATTAGTAATTTTTGGATCCAGTATATTATTTGATTCAAGAATAGTTAAACACACAACCAAACATATGTATAATCCCTATAAATAAGAAAACTGGTATCAGAGTATTTAATGGCTTCAGTAATATCAAATATTAACTACTACCATACTTAATCCCTATAATTATTACGAATATTAATAATAATGAGAAATCTTTAATATTTATCAATTGTGACTTTGTTGCTTCCAAAATAATCAATAGATTAAATACAGAATTGTATATATATATATATATATATATATATATATGTAAACTAATTTGATTTGCTTTTATATTGTGAGATATTTACGGAAACAACATATCAACTTAATACAATTAAATAAAAACAAATTATCATTTAGTTTAGATTTTTAATATTTTCTTATCGAAATTATAGTAATTAATTATGATTAGTATAGATGGAAAGAATAAAAAACACAGAAATTATATATATGTAAAGTTGTAAACTAATTTACAGAAAATGTGTATTGTATATCCCACATCGACTAAATATTTTGGATTATGGTTGATAATCACTATAAATATTTGACTAATATGTTTTGAGTACAAATGAGCAGGAAGCTTGATTTATCAGGTATCCAAATTTAACAATTTAATTTGGTTCTATATTTGAGCATATTAAACTTTTAAAAGTAAACATAAAATAATATATTTACGTTTTTTTTAAAAAGTTTAAGATATTATAAATATTTAAATTTTTATAGAATGTTTAAATTATTATAAATATTTGAACTCCATCGAAAGTTTAAAATATTATAATATATTGAAAGTCTATAAAATATTTAAGTAATATTAATATTTTTACTCTTAAAATTTTTAAAATATATAAAAAGTTTTAGTTAAACTCGTTAAAACAGGTATTTTTATCAAACTATAAATTAAATTGGGTTTTTTTTACAATTTTGCTGAGATTTGATATATCAAATATTACCTTCTAAATAATAACCGAAATATATCTAATCTCACTATAAATACAATGGTTTCTTAAGCATTGAAATATCTCAGACTAAAATTTAACAAGCAACTTCTCCTCTTTTGACGACAAACCAAAACAAAGAAAAATTCATTCTCTTACAAAACTACTATCTGATATTGCGCTGTGTCTATCCTTTTACAAAACTATTATCCGATATTGCGGAGTGTCTAATTTCTTACAAAACTACTATCCAATATTGCGGTGTGTCTGTTTTCATGAAAAGCTACATTCTACAAACTACTTACTCTATTAGGATTTCCAATTTACTGTATAACCCCAAATATACAAATAAACACTATATAAACAAAGAAAATAAGTCAAAATAAAAAACTACATTACAAAAATGCAAATTACAAAAAAAACTAACTAACAAAATATATAATCCGGTGCTCTAGCACGGGATATTACCTAGTTAGCACACTTGGAATAAAAATAAAAAAAGAAAAAAAGAGTATGCCATACAATGCTCCTACAAAGAATAATTTTGGAGAACAAAAGAAAAAATGACAAGGGCAAATTGGTAAGTATCTATTGACTTGATACGCGGATCCTGGATGACCCGGGTTTATCATATTCGGATCCTAGAAATTCGAACCTCTTAATCACGATCAATTGTCATATGAACGATATTAAACGATGAGCCAAACAGATTAGAGATATAACACTCTAAATTTGCGTATAATGTGGGGCAAATAAATATTTGCGTATAAGGTAATTTATATTTAGATTTGATTTCCGTAATTGTATGACATTCCATAACTACTAACAATATCAATCCCTCTAATATTCGCTATTAATTCTAATATAAGTTTTTAAAAAATCAAAGCCTATTTGCAACAACTATTAAAGTTGAACATAAATTTAGGATAGTTTATATATTTAACTTTTTGGATTTGACTTGATTTGATAATATATTAATAGATATTTCAGAAAATAACAATTCAATTTAATATAACTCAATAATAACAAATCATCATTTATTTTTTATTTTAAAAACTTTCATAACAAAATCATACAATTTTCAATAACTAATTATGGTTAGTATTAGATGGAAGAAATAATAATAAAAATTTTGATTGCTTCCAAAAATTTTAAAAACAGTTATAATATTTGCCAAATATAATGTAAATAAAATATTTAGTATTTTGAAATATAGCATAGTTTGCGAATAAATTGTGGATTTTAGATTCGTCATTATCTCGAAAAGATTTTGTGATTTGAATGCAGTGCATTATCTCGAAAATTCTAACCATCTAAACTCTACTATAAATATAGTAGTAGAAATGAATATTCATTATTCATCAAACCATTCAACGATTTTCTTTACTATTACTATAGCATTCTAAAAACAAAATTTTCTTCACGTGTTGTTCATTTTGTCTACAAAATTATTATATCTTTAATTTATATTTATTTGTTGATAATGACTAATGTTGACTAATGTTTGTGCAGTCATACAAACAGACACCAGAACATATTTGAATCGTCGTGGTCTTGAGTCGGAATTTCTATGGGTTATGGTCTTATGGAGTTAAGCTACTTCTTATACGGTGATTCTTAATGTATCAAATAATAGTTGTTACGTTATGTATACTCTCTCCCTCATATGTTTTAGTGCTATAAATTGATTTTTAATATTTCAGATTAAAAAATGATATCTTCAACCCAAATTCATTGAACCAATCTATTGATAGTGTACAATAACTTTAATATTTGAAATATGAACGTTTTGGTGTTAATATAAAAAGTAAGGAAGAAAAAACCATGGAAGGAATGAGGATCGACTTTGATTTCATCTTCACACAATGAGCATACGTAAAATTATTTTCTTGCTCATTAATTTATAACTTTAGTTTTGGGATTTGACCTTAATGTAATTTTTCTTTGTAGTTGTGAAGACACGAGTTGTGCAACAGTGCAAGCAAGTGTGGTCATGGCAAGAACTGAGGGTACATGTATCACCCTGTTTTATGGTTCATGTTTCGTGTTTAGTTCTTGAACCATATGGTGAGCTGAAGTGAATATATACCCTGAATATATAAAAAATAATTATTTATTTTGACACCTGTGGAACATAATACGAAACATGAATATATACCCTGAATATATACAAAATCTAACACTGGTACGAATTTGAATTATGAAGGTTAACAACATTCAAAAAAATATGGTTACAAACATAACCCTACACATAAAAAATATATTAAAAATCGGATAGTAAATTCAATGTTTAAAATTAATCCCGCACGTATGTTTATACAATGTTTTGGGTAAAAAATATCTTAACTATAAATGAAAACTCACAAACAGATATTTTACTTATGTTATACCATTTTCCTATATATATATATATATAACGAAATATTTGTGTTTAAATCCTAGATTATCCTTTTTTGGTTTTCAATTTCGATAGTATATATATATATATATATATTTTTTTTCTATTTGCTAATTGAAGTAGAATCTAATTTTGAGTTTTTTTTTTTATTCTTGGTTTTAGCGTTCGAATGGATCAACGTTCAAATGGAGCAGGGAGACAATTGTTTCTCTACTTTGTGTGTTAGTATCTCTTCAAAACTATGGTACTTTGATCTATTTATTTTTGAATATTACTTAGTTTGACTACTTGGTGGATTTTATCTTATGTTAAGTTCGATCTTTATTTTGCATGACACACCCTTTGATTAAAAGAGTTTATAAATTGATTTCCCTTTATTAAATCATCTAAAAAAGCTATCAGGATATTGAGAAGAGCATGAAGAGTTGTTCATAGAACATGGATCCTTAAAGCAACTCATCGAGCTGTAATTATTTTTGTTAAATAATGATGTAATTTTGTAGTTAGTATTGAGTTTGAAGGTGATTTTTGTGTATTATTAATTTGTGTGCTTTGTTTTTATAGTTGGCAAACATTGGTTCAATAATTTGGACTTGGGATTCAAACTCATGTGTATGTAATACACATAAACATTAAGATTCTAATTGTTGTTAGTTTTTTAATGTTTTTTAAATTAGCTAATAATTTGGTTGTGTTTATGCAGGGTAAAAAATAGTATATTTTTAATATAAATTTTGGATTTTATATTCATCATTATCTCAAAAAATTAAAATATTATCGATTTCCAAAATGTTAATTCAAAATATATACAATGTTGAAATTTTGCCGATTTTGGTTCATAAGTGGAAAAAAAAAAATTTACAGTTAAGAATAGTTTTAGTGGATTAATATCATAACTGCTACGATTCTAATAAATTCTATGGTGAAAGGATTATTATTTCATTCTCACACTTTTATAGCAAAATAACATAATTTTATGTTATAGATCTTATACAACTAAATATATCTACAATAAAACCCACACATTTGTGAGGATCCAAAACACTTACTTAATTTCTTATTTGATAAACTAAAATATATAATATGAAATGTGTAGACAGGGATATACTACTTTTGTTTTACTATTTTCTGTCATGTAATTATCTTTACATATAATAAAAGACAAACTGATCACTTTTTTAGTCTAAACCAAATTATAAACAAATCAAATACTTAACTGGTATGAGTTCGGTTATATCAATGTTAACATTCCTAAAAAAAATATGTCTACAAACATAACTCCTCACATATGTAATATATTATAAATCTAACAGCAAACTTAATTTTTGAAATCAATCTTGTACGTGCGGGTCTGAATCTAGTACGGTCTTTAAAACCGAAATTTTTTTTAAAATCTGAAATCTACCCAAATATGTGTCCTTGTAATGTGTAAAACCTTATAAATCTTATAAATATATTTATTAAACTTTATAAACACTTGGATCAAGTCTCCGGACTCCGAGAAATAATTACCATCTAGAAGTACCTTATTTGTTTTATAAATTTTTCATATTTAAGGAAAACGCGATATTTTTGAAAACACACAGCTAAAAGAGACAGTTAAAAAAAAAAGACGCACCAAAAAAGACATTTCTAAAAAAACTCTAAAAACATGTAGATGCGCGTTTCACAAGAAAAATTAATTATATTTGAAAGAAATTAGATATATGTTGTGCGAGAAACACAAATATATTTATATGAGTTAATTATTTTGTCTCTTTGAATTATCACAATCTATATATTCTTGGTATAGACAAGGTATTTAAAATATTAAAAGTATCATGAATATTTTATAAGTTACTATATTTCAGAGATATACCTTTCTCTTGTAATTTTATTGTCTTGGTTGAAAAATTACAAATTGTAAATTTCAAAATAATCTTAGTTAATTGATTTCTTCTCTGGGTTTAATACAAAAATAAACTTTAAAAAAGAAAAAAAAATTCCCTAGTCCCTACTATTGAATAACAAGTATCACAAATCAAAATCAAATTATAATGATTAGAAGTAAATTAATAAATAATACATACTATGTACCCCTCCTTCATAATAAAGATAAGAGAACACGTGGCGCATCTGGATTTGGTAGAATATGAACCAGAGAGAATAAATATATAAAAAAAAAAAAAAAAAAAAACAAACGGGGCTG
>NC_025690.1:20169201-20169986 GCF_000633955.1 Camelina sativa
GGAGTCGCAGGCCAAGAGTCCCGGAGGCGGTGGAAGACATGAGAGTGGTGGAGATCAAAGTCCGAGGTCTTTACACGTTCGTGAGCAGGATAGGTTTCTTCCTATTGCTAACATAAGCCGTATTATGAAACGAGGTCTTCCTGCTAATGGCAAAATAGCTAAAGATGCTAAGGAGATTGTTCAGGAATGTGTCTCTGAGTTTATCAGCTTCATCACCAGCGAGTATGTCTTGTTTTTTTAACCTTGTCAACATTTTTATTTGCTGGACCTGTTTATAGAGTCTTCATGGGAACATTGATGTTTAGCACAGTTTTCAAAAGTCTTAAACTTTATGGTGATTCAAGTCCACTTTGGGTAGTTTGAGATTGTTGGGTTTTCTTAATGTCTGCTGCTTTGGTTGGTTGATTTAAAGTTGAGGTCTTTTTTAGTCCTTATATTGTTTGGATTTGATGTTAGCATATTGGATCATTCAGGTTAGGTTTGTAGTTTTACAAAGTTCCTTTTTGTAATGATGCAATGGCTGTTTTTATTATGACTTTGATGGAGCAGAGCGAGTGATAAGTGTCAAAGAGAGAAAAGGAAGACCATTAATGGAGATGATTTGCTTTGGGCAATGGCCACTTTAGGATTTGAAGAATACATTGAACCCCTCAAGCTTTACCTGATGAGATATAGAGAGGTATGTTCTGGTGTCTCCATATTCAGCTTCCATGTAATCAATTACCTAACTTTTTCCAGCCCAAGGAACAAAAGATACAATTTTGATTACGATGTTAATTAGTTCT
>NC_025690.1:20176697-20195220 GCF_000633955.1 Camelina sativa
CCAAGGAACAAAAGATACAATTTTGATTACGATGTTAATTAGTTCTGCTGGAAGTTTTTGGAGTTCACTCACTTACTCTGTTTTCTCCTTTTTCTTGTTTCTTTCTCTACTACCTGAACTGGAAAATCGCAGATGGAGGTCAGTAGCTCCTCATCTTTTATTTCTTGTTCATTCCTAATACTTGCAACAAACCTGATAGTTTTCGAGAATCATCTATTGTATATTTATCTTTTAGGCAACTAGTGTATGAAATTATTGATGCTTCCCTTATCCTTGTTAATGATCAATAGGGTGATACAAAGGGATCAGCAAAAGGTGGGGATGCAAATGCAAAGAAAGATGGGCAATCAAGCCAAAATGGCCAGGTAAATGTCTCAAAACTTATTATGCCTTATGTCTTTTCATTTATCTGCGCTTCTTGTCTCTTTCGCGTTAGTTATGACCCGAGTTAGTCTTGACATTCACGGGGTTTGTTTACCATTTGTCAGTTTCCGCAGCTTCCTAACCAAGGCTCTTTCTCACAAGGTCCTTATGGGAACTCTCAAGTAAAGTTTCCTCTCTTCTCTTTCACACTCATTGCACGATACACATCCTTCATTTCTTTCTTAGTATACTCACTTCACTACTTTTTTCATAAATCCCTATTGTCTTCTCATTCCTTCCGTATCAATAGCTTAATCAGAATCCCAAAACGTTACAGATGAGTGATCATTTCTCAGCTAACACAAATCCGACCAGTCACTTAATTGATGTATCATCTTTCTGAATCCCCTCCTTGAAACCCTTGAGTGTTGTGCATACCAATAGGCATAAACAGAACTGAAAACTTGTTAAACATCACTTATGTTACATAATCTATCAAAAAAAACCACTGTACTAATATGTATGACTCTTGGTATAATGTAGGCTCAGCAGCATATGATGGTTCCAATGCCTGGAACAGACTAGTGATGAGGATTTTATTAAACTGTGGCACCAAAAAAGGGTTTTATCTTTCGTCTGTATATTATTTGTGAGCTGTAAGAGTTTTGCTATATTATATATGCAGAACTTGTGACAATCTCATTGTTTTTTTTTTCTTTTTTTTTTCCTATGAATTTGTTCTGAATATGTTAAAGAAATCATTTTTATATTTGGTTTGTGGATTATTATTGCATAAAATTGTTGCAAAATTGCAACACATGTCCCATGAATGATTTCTGATTCAACCAATCAATACACAGCAAATGACAAAAATGAATACTTCAAATCAAAAACCTCGATGCCTAAGTGATCTACAGCAAAATGTTCACACTACGTAGTAATTTTGATTTGTGAATTTAACCTTTTTTTGTAATTAGATGCTTATTGTTACATGTTGGTTACAGTTGTTTTTTTTTAAAACACGGCGTTATCTGTTAAACCAAATTAGAGATCCTTTTCTACGAGAAGAAAAATAAAAAAATAAAAAAGTATCCAACGGTCACAAATTCAGAAATCAACGGATCACGTTTATCTTGAGAACCCACTTCGGTTAAAGAAGAAGAATTAAGACAAAACAAAACAATGATTATTGTAAATTAAATAAGCAAAATAACAAAACCGCCGATTTGCTTCGTTTCAAATTCTTTCATTTTTTTTTTCTTTTTTTGCTAAATCCTTCAGATTGGTAAAGGTGCTTTCCTTTCTTTCATTCTATGGGAGGAGGAGACAACAACAACAACAAGGAGAACTGGAGAAGCGAGGAGCTTGGAGACATCGATGGTCTTGCTCTCATTGATGTCTCCACCGAGGATGATAACCTCCTTTTCTTCTCGTCTTCCCTCCCCGATCCATCCACCGAGAAATTCTCAGGTAATTTCTATAATACATTAGATCTCTCAATCGCATTTCAAAATTGTATCAATTCTGTATTCTTGTTGTTTGGTTCATGATTGTGTTTATTGTTGTTGTTATTGATTCTTTTTGTTCTTGATGATGATGTATTTATAGATACTGATAAGGAAGACAGAGGTCTTTGTTTGTTTGGGGATACACATGATTGTTGTGATAATGATGAGATTGTGGTGTCTTCTTCTACTACTACTTTAGAAGAGAAGGAATCTCATAAGATGATGAAGACTCATCTACGCAAGAGTCTTGCTTGGGATAAAGCCTTTTTCACCAATCCAGGCATGTCTTCTTTTTTTTGTGTGTGTTGCTGCTGTGTTTCTAATTCAGTTAGTATGTGCGTGTTGTTTGGCTGAAGATACGTTGATGTTGTTGAAATTTAGGTGTTTTGGAACCGGATGAATTGTGTAGCATGATGGAGAGGAAGAATTTACCAACCATTCGAGAGGATTTGCATAGATCAACAGAGTCCATATCTACATTCAAAAGTGACTGCACTGTTGAGGAGACTGGTTTGTTTGAAGATGTAAGAGCGTCAATCCAAAGGTCTGATATATCGTCTGATGCAGCAACACCTGACAAGACTAAAGAATTTGGAGCTAATGAGGCAGCACCACCTAGCCCAAAAAGTAAGTTTTTCCTTTATATTTGGTAGAGAGAAATGGAACTAGCTTTACAATTCTAAGCTGATATATAAGGTTCAAAGCATTGGCATCTCTGGCTATGATTATGTTCTACTTGTTTAGGTGTAGATGGAGCTTTTAGTCTAACAAAATGTTTCTTTTTTGGTATCAAACAGATGAACTTATAGGAAGTGTTGTTTGAAACTGTATATAGTTAATTTCTGTTATTTATGAATCTCTAATTGGTCATCTTTTTGAAATTTGTAGCTACAAGTACAGTAGAGGACCCTGGCTCTGAGGAAAAGGTACGTGCCAAAAACAGCTTTAAGCTATGGTTTGATCTTGCACTCCCTCTTTTGATTAACCATGTCTTTGTTTTGTTTGTTTTCTCAGATAAAACCCAATTCTATTCGTAAAAGGCCCAGTATTAAGGCACAAGGATTAGTAAAGGTGACAAAGCAGGTATATGTTTATGACTCTCTCTATATGTGCTTGTTTTGTTAAAGCATCTGACAGGATAAGTAAGAGAGATAGAAAATGTTGAACTGTACTAATGAATGTTAGTGATACATTGTCTACAGCCCATCGCTACAAAAGAACATAATACATCCATTCCCAGGCCATCCACTGGACTCAGCAGAACTACAAGAGGTTCGGTAGATACTAACAAAGCCAAACAAGAAACGAATCCTAAATTATCTGGGGGTTAGTCATAACTCTTTCTTATACATATATGTCTTTACATGTCTTTTACGAATTATCTCTTTCTTTACTTCTGCATCCTACCGTGATCTTACAGGTAAAGAGCCTTTGGCTTCCAGAGTTCCAATTTCAAGAAGAAGTAGACCCACTGTGTCAACACCTGTAGTGCCTTTTAAATGTGCTTTACGTTCATCAGTTGCCTCCCAGAAGGAATTGACATCTTCTTGCTCTTCACTTGAGAGCTGTCTCAGTGTTTCGTCAATCGCTTCTAACAAGTCTGCTATAAATTCAGTAAAGCAGAAGAAAGATCAGAGTTTAAGAATAGCTTCCCATTCTTTGGCAAGTAGACCAACGTCCAGAGCTGGATCTAGAATTATAGGTCAGCCTAAAGTTTCACCCCTCTCAGCCAGTAAGACATACAAGTCCAAGCTTAATGTATCACGTCTTAGTGCTAGCGTTGACTGGTCATTCGAATCACCACGAGCTTCAACACCTAATAAAATGGCTAAAGGTAACAAGAAAACAGTCTCTGGTGAAAGCAGCCCTGCAGTTAATGGTACAACACGGACATTGAAGCTTTTTAACAATTCTATAGATGCATCTGCTGTCCAAAACGACCCCAAGTTGGAGAAACGTGGTTCACTTGTCAATGGTGGCTCTGTGCCTTCTGCTTCCGTGATGAAACCAACAGGACTCCGCGTGCCATCACCCAAAATAGGCTACTTTGACGGAGTAAGTTCCCAAATTCAGAGTAACGTTGACAAAGAAATGTATCTGAGCCATATCTATGTGGAATCCATTAAGTATATGAATGTTTGTTGTTAACAGGCGAGGAGTAACATTGCACGAACACCCACTGGATCATGTACTGGTCTGGTAAGTGGCTTGGCAAAACATGGAGCTCGTACTCCCAATGGATCACCTGCTAGTAGAACAACGTCTGGTAAGTCCCAACCTACAATGTCTAAAGCAAAGGCCAGTCCCCTTTCAAGGAGTTCAAGGATGATTGTCTCGGCTTCACCAAAGCTTACCAACAAAATGTATTCAAAAGTCAGTGCAGAGGAACAACTCGGATAATGTAGGTATGGTGATGAAGCCAAATCACTTGCAACTTGTTATAATTTACAGCTTTTAAGTAAAGAAGAGACGGACAACAGGATATGTGCTGTCATGTATAGTTTTGATTTGTACTTGCAGTCTGGTTCGTTATGGATTTTATAAAGTAACAATGTCAACTTGTATATCAAGTTCTAAAACCTTCTTTTGAGTAATACAGTATATTTTCATTATCATGTAGTAGCTTAAATATTTCCGAGTCTGTCAAATAGCAAGATGTGCAATCACGGGAAGAACAAGAAGAGAGGAGGCAGAAAGAGGTATGGGAAAAAGAGATAGAAGCTGGTAAGAGGAAAAAGCAAGTAGTTGCAGTAGATGTGGAACAACTTTAGGAGCAATATTTTTGTATTGGAAACAACCAAGCTCAGCTTCATAAATGTTGATCAGAGAGTTTCAGCTACGTCAATAGAAAAGAAAAGCAAAAGTAGTTCACAATACAACTTTCTTAGCAACAAAAACATGTCTACACATAGAAACTTGTGAAAAACAAGCGAATATTACAGACAGGACAATGGTAGTTTCTTGTTTCCTGAACTTCAATGATTACTTCTGACTTTTCTTCAGTAACACACCAATTTTCTTCAGCATACTCCCATTCTTCTTCTTTGGTGATGACAATTCATCATCCGTTTCATCCATATAAGGCGACATGTTCACGTTCCTCCGCCTTAAAGGACTCTCTAGCGATCCTGTTCTCTCCACGTACTTGCCGTTACTGTTATTGTTGTTGTTACCACCAGAGAGCATAGTAGCTGCCGCTTCAGCTGCTTTCCTCCATTGATCACACTGAACCTTAAGTCTCCTCAGCTCAGCTTCTAGTTCTGTGTTGGTGACTTGTGCTGCCCCTAACTGTTCTGTTGCATTTTCCGCTCTCTTCCCGCTCTTGTCTGCTTCCTCTGTCAGACTCCTGAGCTTCTCTAAGGCCTCATTGATAACCTTGTTCTTCTCGCTCTGCATTGTCTCCATTTCGTTCCTGAGACTCTCATTCTGCGACATTACGCTCTGAAGCTCCATCTCCTTGTCCATAAGATTCGCTCTCAACTCCATCACATCGGATTCTAGCTTCTTGAGTTCGTCCGTGTGCTCAGGCTCGTTCTGGTTCAAGCTGTTCTCCAAGTTTAAGTTTACTTCTTCTTTTTCTTTGATTTTCAAGTTCAGTAACTCGTTTTCATCGATGAGTATCCTCAGCTTAGCTTCCTTATCCATCAACCGTTCATGCAAAGACTCTCTTTCAGCTTTGGTTCTCTTCAGTTCTTCCCCCAACTCGGCCTCTCTCTCTGCATATCCGGATTTTACTACCTCAACTTGTTCATAAGCAGTTCTTATCTGCAACGTGCTCTGGATATACTCTTCATGGTACCTTCTCTCAGTTACTTCTACTGCAGATTTCAATTGGCTAATCTCTTGCTTTGCAGCATTTATCTCTTCTTTGAGTTGTTCCACTGATGATGAGTCCTCGTTGGTGGTTCCTCGGGTTTCATTGTCTTCCTCAAGCTGTCTCACAAGTTGCTCTAGTGACTTTACCTCAGATTTAGACTGCTCTAGCTCGGTTGTAAGGGAATTACAAGCTTCTGACATCTTCATCCCATCTGAGCGTAACATCTCAAGCTTCAAGTTTGCTATCTCTAATTGCTTTTCAGTTCCCGACACAATTTCATGTGCCCGAGCTTCCCCTTCCTTTGCATCCAACAGCTCGCCTCTGAGTTCCTCAACTAGAGACAGTGTCTCGTTAAGTTCCATCCTCAAGTTTTCAATAGACTCAGATTCAGACAGCTGCGCTTTCAGTTTCTGGACCTCGTTCATACTAGAAGCTAAAGCAGCGGAATCCACAGCATGCTGTCTCTGCATTGCTTCAAGTTCAGACTGCCATGCTTTGTCTCGTTCTTGAGAGAGCTTACGAAGCTCATCAATTCTAGAATCCTCAGAGGCATTGATCTCCATCAAATGCTGCTTTGTCTCCTCTGCTTCATGTTGAGCTTCCTTCTTCAATGCTTCTGAAGCGTTTAGCTGTTCCTTTGCCCTCTTTAGCTCCTCTTGCAGCTGAGATATCTGAGATGCCACTTCGGCTGTTCTCCCTGTCCGCTTCTTCTGAATCTAGCATACAGAAGCAACAAATATAA
Organism: Camelina sativa; assembly: GCF_000633955.1. NCBI lineage: Eukaryota > Viridiplantae > Streptophyta > Magnoliopsida > Brassicales > Brassicaceae > Camelina > Camelina sativa. Next base: position 20,183,128 of record NC_025690.1, read on the forward strand.
ACAACAACTCAATTACCAAATGGATGCATCACATATCACATATACACATATCAGTTATTGCAAAGAGTCCAGATTCAGCAACTTTCAGGTTTAATTAGTTGTTGTAAGAAACAACACAGACAAACTTCATACACCAAGAATAAGTACCAGGTTCTCGACAACACAAACTAGTCCTTGCGAAACGTGTATTAACTGAGACCAGTATGAGTCAAATCAAATAGGCAATGATTTACAAACTACAAAGCATTGTGCAAAGCTAGTAGTACCTCATTAACAGGAGTTCTTGGAGAGCGGCGATCAGCAACTACTTTTGGACTTTGAGTTTTAGGTGTCCTGATTTTCGGGTTGGGAGATGAAACAGGATCGGATTCTGAACTTTTGAGCTTACGAGCAGTTTTAGGAGTTGCTGCAGGAGATTTCTTTTGAGGCAACTCCAACGATCCCGGCCTATCATAATCAAACAAACCAAGAACGAATCAATAAGCCACTAAAATACACCCCCAAGAACCATTGAAACAAATCAAGACTTCAGTAAATACAACCAAAAAACTCCAATGAGCACATCAAAGACTCTAAAAGACACACAAAAAGAGAAAGCTTTGGACAAGAGTGAGGGGATTATCACCTAGGTTTTGGAGTCTGCATTGCTTGGGATTAGAGTTTTAAAAACACTTTCTTTTCTTTTGGGTCCTCTGAAGAAAGAACCTGAAAAAAAGAACATGAAGAGAAACTGTGTGTGTAAGAAAGAAGTAACAAACACCAGTCAGTATTATAAGAATATCATAAGCATATACAACAAACTCAACGGAAGTACAAAGCTTAAGCAAGTGTACAATAAAAACAAAAAAAAACCTAACAAACTAAACAATACAAATACATTAGCTTCAAAGAGACTCCATTTGAAACTACTACCACTACTACCAAACCAAGGCAACAAGAGACGAACATAAAAAAGAAAGAAACTGTTCACAGTCAAAAAGAAAAGGTTTTATCAAATTGTAATTCAAACTAATGACAGAGATAAACCCAATTACAAGCAAAGAAAGTACAAATTAATATTCCACATAAAATCTTTTTTAGTTGTCAAGTCATCAATCTTAGTTTTGTTTTCTCTTTACAAAAATTTTGGAATCTATTGAAGAGGAAGAAAATACCAAATTTCAATTTATGTCATTTAGTTAACGTGGGTTCTCGTTTTATTAGGTGGATCTTTCCCTAAAATAGACAACAGATCTTAAAAGAAACTAACAACCAACTTACAAATTTCAATTTCAACCTAAAACGAGAAAATTTTTATCAGAAAAATCAAAACTTTTAAAAACCCTTTCTTTTTAGAGAAAAAAAACAACAACTATATTAATTTCTTTGGCTGAATCTTCAACTTGAAGAACAACAAACAAAAAAGAGAGTAAACATAACAATGAACCCAAAACCCTCAAAAGATTTACACTTTCTCCAACATAAAAAAGCATAAATAAATTTTTTGTAAGAAAAAAACCATCAAAGTTTAGGTTTTTTTCGAACCCATCAAAGGAACACCTTCTAAGATAAAAAAAACCATTTTTAAGTATTTCAAACAGATAGAGAAGAGAGAGAGTAAGAGAAGTGGTGTTCGGTGTTCTTCACCTGCACTGTGGCTTTAGCTTTCCTCTTTTGGTCTGAAATGCTTCTTAGAATAGAGAGATCGGAGTTACTAGGAGATGAATTAAAAAAAAAAATGAAAGATCTTAGAAGCTAAACTAGCCGAAGAAGAAGAAGAAGAAGAAGAGTTAAACCAATGGAGCTTCTTCGGACATCATCTTCTTCCTCTCTCTTTGTCCCTAGTGTTGTTCTCTTACTGACTCTGCTCGTTTCCCAAGTCCTTTTTTGTGTGTACCAGTGAACTGTCTATTTGTTTACACATTAAATATCCACAAAGAGAAAAGAGAGAGACTGTGAACAAATTGAGACTTTAGGAGAAATCATGATTTTGCCCCGTTACTTTTTGTTTTATTTCAGTTTAGTCCCTATTTTATTTACCTCCTCTTTCCGACCAGGTATGTCAGATGGTGTTCGTTATTCAAGAAATAGTAATATTTTTTAATAGTAATTTTTTGAAAAGTTTAATGCCAACACAATATAGCATAATCAAAGTTAAATACGCCAAATTTTGTAAAAGTAAAATTCACACTATTAATGTGTTTACAATCATTAACTCCATTAACCATAACTATGTTGTTTAACATGTACCCACCCACCATTCAAAGCCTAAAAAGAAATGTAACGCCAACCTCTTTCTTTAATTCCACAACTCACTAGCTTACAACACAAATAAAACAAAAGTCTTATTGTAATTAAGAAAATAGTGATTTAAAACAGTAATAATCAGTTATTTTCTTACAGTTTTGTGCTTGACACGTGCTAGCATGCATTGACACTCTTAAGTTCTAAATGTTGTTACTATTTTGGCTGAACTACCAAATATTTTTACACCTTGACCATTAACGTTCTTCTTTGTCCCAAAAAAAAAAAGGCCATTAACGTTCTTCTATACTACTATTACTTTAAAATATATTTACTTCGGAATAAAACAAATTTCGTGGGACTGATAATTGCATCAAGTTGAGGAAACGAGAGAGCATCCTTGTACAATACAAACAAGAAAACAAATGATAAAAGAGAAAGAAAGAGAAGGCGTCGCTCTTGTTGATGCGCCAGAAGAGTCACGTGCCATTGTTCGACCTCATGTTGCTATGCTAGCTCTACTTAATTTCTAACGGTAATATATGCTTAGTTGCTAACGGTTATCTTTTTTATTGTTTAAGTAAGTGAAAGAAGAAGATACTAAGCATGCAATTATCTGTATACTTGAAACACTTTATATATTTTAATTCCCATACTCCACCTTTTTTTACGAGAAAGATGCACCTATATTCCCTCAGTACAGTTTCTTTTTCTATAATTAAGCAAGAGTTTCTTTGAATTACTTAATCTCATATATGTATATTATATAGTCATATACAGTATTCAAAAAAATTCCTGAAAAACCCTATATGTATCTTCTCTGATTTTTTTTGTTATTAGACAGAGACATCATTTTGAGTTTACTATTGGAATTAAAGTAGAGTAAGTAACGCATAATATAGACCTAGTCATCACGCAGGATTGGTAGAAAGTAAAAAAGTAGAAAACCAACTCAAACACACATGAATCAGTGAAAGATTATTCTACAAACTTGATTAGGTGAGTAATGGTATTCGAGATGGGGATTTTAAAAGCTCTTTTTTAGGTGGGAAACAAGTATCACCAGTAAAGATCAGCTATTGACATCAACCTTAGAACTGCACCAATTGAAACTATATATGATGTCGAAGTGTTCGAGTAAGTCACTACTAATTCAAGTCCAGTTTTCAAAAACCATTGTATCTCACGATTGAAAAAGCTGAGTCGACCTCCTAATGTCAAACTACTAAGTCAAAATAGACTATACTACCACTGATCAGCTAACAACCACATATAACTGCCGTTGAAAAACAAAAAGTGGACTCCTATGTATATAGTATAAGCTAAAAAATGAGGTTGGATGTAAAAAAAAAATACCTAAAAGGTTCATCGAGTATGTTTTGGTTCTTTTGTTTTTGAATTATACTCATAGTTAATAATAGAGTTTGTGACTTTGTGTGGCCATTATTGTTTTTCTATTTTCGGGGATCCTAGGAATTCCCAGTTGCCACCGCAATAGGTTACCGGGAGTTAAATGCAACCTGCATATTTATTATTTAATACATATACTATATGGTCGGAGTATGTAATTAGATTTATGAACATTGATATCCCAAATTTTTGGTCGGTCCATGTCCCTTGCACTACATTTAATCAAAGAGTTTTATCGGGACTATTATTCCATGTGCACAAGCTAATCTGACGCTATTGACCTTGACAGGTCGTTTCAAATTATTATTGATTACCTATATATATATATATATGAATATCGGCTAGTACATGCTACTTAGTTACAAAAACTATATACTAGTTATTTTAATTGCATAACTAATACAATAAATTTATTATATTGGCTGGTTTTAAAAATGTGTTTGTATTTTGGTTAATATAAACGTTATACAGCTAGTAATAAAGACTATTATTTTGTAATATTGATCTGTCTGGCGTTAGTCTTAACACAAAAAATGTTTTTAAAACATGTAATTTCGTAACATGGCTAGACTAAAATATAGGAACATGTATCATGTATGGATGATCTAGTGGTGAATGGTGTTCAATTTAGTTGTTGAACATCCATCTTGTTACCACTGCATGAAATATACAAAACTTCTTAACCTTACAGTGCCCTAAATCAATTTGTTTTTTTTTTTGTAGGATCATCCGGTTATCAAAAAGAAGTCTTGTCTAAATATATTACCCTTAAATTTAATACATGAAATATGTTCACTACTCATAACGAAAACTTTTTTGATATAGTGGATGTAAAAATGTTACCTGATTATGTTACATGTAATGGATACCTTACTAAAATAATTTTTACAGTACCTACACAAATCCAACAAAATCATTAAAAAAAAAAGGGGGTCATATAATAAGAAGTTGTTCTTCGAGTTCTTTTAGATCAGGATCCCATCCAAATCATTTTAGCACTCCAATACTTGAAAAATATATGGACACCGATACACGAATGGTCGCCCTATGAACTCGTCAGGATGTTCATGACCAAACAATAGTGCATGCATGTGTCTTATTAAGATTAGACTAAAGTACTTGTTGCTTCGCTTGAAAGATTCATATTCATTATTATACAAGATTATCCTTTTCAATTGCATGTGATTAAAAATTGTTCAGACTAACAAACTAAAACAATTTAAACAAACACAAAGGTTTCAGAAAATTTGGCTAAGGAAAGTATACCACACTTATTAACATTATTTTGTCTCTGAATTCTTTTCGTTTAAGAGCCTTTGGAATACATGAATTAAGATTTGCTTAACTTCCCCTTGTGTAGTAGATTTTGAGTTCCTTTTGTGTTCAATTCTTTGTAAGTTTCAGCTTTGGGTATAAATAAACTCAGACAAAAAAAACTTCAAGCTCTGTTTCATGACAGATCCAAATCCATTTTTTTTCCTGTGCTTGTGGTTCTCTCTACAAGTGTTTCCTTTTCTGTGATGTATAAATCCCAAAAATAAAAAAGAAGGAAAAGGTCTAATTTGGAGGAGATTAGAGGATAAAAATAAAGCAAATCAGGTGCTTAAACGTGTTCTTGTGGGAAAATTGAGACGCCAAAGCATAATCTTGGAACAGTCTTGTGCCGGAAGTCCTTTCAACTTTGTATCGTCCTCCAAAACTACTTGCTTCACATATTTTATCGAATCCTATGCAAAATAAAAAATGAGAAAAATACAATGATTACACAGACTTAGCAATGTTTATATAGACAGTTTTTCTCGGTACAGATTACAAATTAAGGGTTTATTAGGGAAAAATGTACTTTTCTTGATTTTAATTAGCCGAAAGGGTAGTTTGTGTTTTAAATATGCTTGTAGGTTTTGGTAGATATTCACTGTGGACGGACGACAGAAAGATGTAACTACCCTTCTGTTAAATGGACATGGCCGTTTCTGCTAAAGACAAATGCTATGTGTATATGTTTATTAAGCCTGTTTTCATGATTAGCGGATTCAATTGGTTATTGAATAATTTAGGACAAAAACAAACACTTAAAAATGACCAGGTTGTGCTAAGTTACTAACTTACCAACCCATTCCACTTACACATTTACATTATCTTCAACCTTAAAGTATGAAAAGATAAGGTTGAAGCTCAAGTTACCTGTTTGGTGCCTTCAACCGAAGAAGGACGACCCCATCTCTCAGGGTCCCAAAGTATGGAACTATTGAAAGCAAAGCTTGATATATGAATTGGAGGCTTTGTCTCTGTCTCGTTATTAATTTTCATCAAATGCCACCCCAATACTTGTGAAGATTCACAAACTGGCCCTTCTACTACCACTCGTTTCCTATTAGCCGATAGTAACGCCATTGGCCAAGTACCGAATACCCTACAAAACAAGAAAACATTACAAAAAAAATACTCTTTATAATTTGATGATTAAAGAAAATGTCGTTTAGTTTTTACGTACTCAATCTCTCTTATCTTGTCGAAAAAATCAAGATCATATATGTTGTTTAGTCCCGCGAAATGAACTATCCCGCTTAGTTTGTGATGCTCGATGTGTCTCAACGCTAGATTCCTCTGATGATCAAGCTCTGATTCCATGCTAGTGAAATTCTCTTTAAAGACTATACGTCTATACATGATACCAGTCTTTCTTAACATTGTAGAGGAGGATTTTTCGTCAGCATCGGAGTGTTTCTCCACGACTATCCACAATAACGGAGGTGGGACTAGCCTCAAGGTATTAGCCATTCTTCTAAGAAGAACGTTTTTGTAGCGCTCTTTTGTCATCACCGGAGTGACAACAATCACTAGTCCTCTTGGTGTCACTTTAACTTGGCTCTCATCTTCTATAGTCTCGGAGAGAGACTTGGTCTCTGCTTCGGCTTCTCGCGTCTTCACAGGAGCAGGGGCTTGGACTTGGGAATTGATCAAGGTTGTATTGAGGAGGGAATGGCGTGTGTAGGTAGAGTTTTCAAAAGGTTGGGGTGGATTCTGAGATTTTGTAGAAGTATAGGGTGTGGTTTCGGAATTAGAGAAAAATGAGGCCTTACCAGCAGGAGCAAAGCCAGTTAAGAAACCCATCACAAAACAAAGAGAGAAATGGATCACAGCTTTCTTCCATACTTGAGCTTTCTTCTTTGATCTCTCTAGGGATCCCATAATAAAATTTCTGTTTAAAGGAAGATGGTTTCTTGAATGAGTTCCTTTTCTTGTTTTTGGGAAAAACAATGTGTCAAGTTAGTGATATATAATTTAAGAACTTTTATGAGAATTGTGTAGTTTTGGTGTGTGATTGAAACCGGTGAGCTACGGTAAGAGTATTTTGATGTTTGATGATTGCTTGTTTTGGTTGTCTTTTGCAACAACCAGTTGTTGGGATTGGAACACATTAACTGAAACATATTTGGGAAATTAATCAAAATCATTGCTAATATCAAATATATATTAAAATAATCGATCGTTGCTTACTAATGAACCTTAATCCCATGGATGATTGCCATTTTGGCGGTGGATGTATATAGTAGTAAAGTAGAATAGTAGATTGCTAATAATAAGTACTATATAACCTTGATGATTTCATTAACTAAGTAACTTACTTTAATCTTTTATCAGGTTTCACATTGTTAACAAATATTATGTAATTTTATATGATATCACGTCATTTTATTCGGTAACACATTGTTCTACTTCTACATGTAGTAGATTCATTGATTTGCAAATATTATTTTACTCGATGATTAAAAAAAAAAAGAAGCTATCTTATCTACCTATTTTCTTAACTCTTGACTGAGAGTACCTAATGGGGACAATAGTCTTTTTTTTTTTTGGTCTAATAATGGGGACAATAGTCTTGAACGGTGAGACCGAGAAAGTGATGGAAAAAAAAGTATATATATAAGAAACTACGCAAGGTCATACAATTTAGTAACATTTTTGGTCCTAAAAGTAAATATAAAAATTGATAGTCTTTGTTAGATATAGAATAGAACTATAGATAAATTAATTGAGCTATTAATTCTACTAAGTAAATGTAGACAGAAACTCTAAATAAATTTATGGAGACCCTACTCTGATTAAACACATGGAATTTAGTACGCTCTCTTAACAAAAAGGAGGTTTTGTCAAAAGATCTTAAATCGAGAGAACAAAGTTACTATTCTTAAACTTGTCACTGATGTTATTTTTCGAAGCTGAATCCATTTCGATTGCTTGGACTAGATAGATAAATATAATGCTAACAATGATTTGTCAACAGTCAAATGGAGCTATAGCTTGTTGTGGAGCTAAAGATTTATGTGGATTCATAGAAAAGTTTTAGAAGCTTTGAAACTAAAGTTGTCAACCTACTTCGGTTTAAACCGGGCAATGGATCATATTGCTCGACTCTATATGATTCATGCTCATGGTCATATTTTGGCTTTCTTGATTGGTAAGCAAGGTCTCTAACTCTGTTTGAAAGTCCATATGTATTTCAAATATCTCATATAGTCGTTTTACTTATAAGTTATTATTATTATTATTATTACTCTGATTCCTAGGTCCAAAGACTATAATAGATAACTGAGTAAACACGTTGATAGTAGAAGGGTCGATTTACTATCAACTTGGCCACAGGTTCGGCATATAGCAGAAGTATATTTTACAAGTATTGAGTTGTAAGCAGACAGAGCAAAGACATCCATAAGGAGATTTAAGCTTGGCAGTCTTCTAGTTTTTAAGTAATTAGCACAATGCCAAGATACTTGACAATTAGAGAAGCACTAGTTAGAGACCGCAAACATTTATAGCGAAAAATTTGTTGTTTTTCAAAATGAAAAGAACTGATGATAAAGAGATAACAACATGTGATATATGCAAATTAGTTGGTGCCAAAGTTATTGCCGTATCACATACGAAGGTGAAGCTCAGATTTTAGTGGAATCAATCTAGATTTAAACTGAAATTTTCATTTTCTAGTCCTTCATGTGCTTTTTTTATTTGTTGGACTTCCAAGTGATGGGTAGATCCGTTTAAACATCAGAATGAAGCAATGTACTTACAAATCTCAAGTTTCTTCGCATATTTTGTTTATGAGTCTAGAAAATGACATGTTTTTTACAGTTTCATTATGGAACATACCAATGGAGTAGTAGTACTCTTTATTACTTTTTCTTCTTTTGACTCAAGTTCTCTCGTTATTTTACTTAAAAGTTTAGATGTCCCGAAAAGTGAATCCAGCAAGAGATCTTAACTAGAGAGCATAGAGACAAAAAGTACAAATATTTCTTTGTTAAAAAGGATTAGCCAAGCAGAACCATCGATTTCCTCTTATAGAAAAGATCTCAGCCGTCAAATTTTCTGAACCCAACGTGTGAACATTAACAAAACATAAAAATAATAATAAAAACACAGTCTTCGATCTGAATCATATAGGGGAGAGGGACCAGAGTCACCAAAATAAGAGTGAGAGAGCTTCAAAAATCTTCACTACTGAAAAACAAAAAAAGATGAGGTTTTCTTCATCAAGACCCGTTTCAAGTCCGGGTCGAACCGAAAACCCGCCTCTATTGATGCGGTTCTTGCGGACCAAAAGCAGAAGCAGAAGCAGAAGCCGTTCTCGTTCAAGAAGACCTATCTTTTTCCGGCGGAAGAACGCGGCGGCGACGACTGAGACACAAGAACCGACTTCACCTAAAGTCACTTGCATGGGTCAAGTTAGGATAAACCGGTCAAAGAAACCCAAACCCGGGACTAATCGGGTCGTCGTCGGAGGCAGTGCAACAGGTCAAAGCCGTCGGTGCGGGTGGGTCAAGAGCGCTTTTTCTTGTCATCCTTTCACCGGAATAATTAAACCTACTTGCTTTAGTCCTGTGTGGCGCAAATGGAAATCGTTTTCTAATGTAAGTTTCTCGAGAAAATCAGAGAAGAGATCAAGTTCGTCGCGAAGTGAGCCTATCTTTGGACGCTCCACGGTGGAGCCAGAGGAAACAGAGGAGGCTCAAAAAGAAGGAAACGAAGACGAAGAAGAAGAAGCAAGTTCATGCAAATCTTTCACAGCTACACCACCAAGAAACGCATTTTTACTAACTCGATGCAGATCTGCACCATATAGATCTCCTTCACTGGTTAATAATAACAACAGCTTCTTTGGAGATCAAGAAGAACAGAGCAGCGAAGCAAAAGAAGACCCTTTCCGACGACACGCCTCGCCGGGAAATGTATTATTGGTTTCATCAGGAGACTCAACGACTACGAGCGTCACAGAAACAACAACAGAGTCAGAGAGATTGGATGATTCAAGAAGAGAATCAGTAGCGAGTGATGAACCACCAAAACGAAGACAATGTGTGATTCTCACGCGCAGTAACTCGGAGCCAGCGAGAATCGGAGAGAAACTCGTTCCCGAGATGAGTTATCGACAGAACCGAAGGTTGGGATTTACGTGAGTGATCGGTTTACTACTATATTTTTTTACTTATTTCTTTGTATTGTTACGAGAAGTTTTATACAGTATAACGATTACTATATTCTTTCTTGGATTTACTTCGGGAAGTTTCACTGAAATTTTATAGAGCTTTAAAAGTTTTGTTTACCCTAGGGAATCTTATGGTTCCCCTGACCATGTCCATGTAATACTATTATACAATTGTCCTTTCTATGACATTGTAATTAAAACAAAGGGAACCAGTTTCGATCGTACACTTGATAATAGATTCGTGTTTATAGAATCCTAAGATGTCTCTTACAGATATTTTTCCAAAGATACATTACAAATAAATTGATGAGTTATGGGCCTTACAAGAGTATGTCATTATGGGCCTTAATTAGGCCCAGATATTAATGAAGTAAAATTATTATTTTAGGAAAATGGGGATGAAGGTGTCTTTTTGACTATCTCTATTAAATTATCTTAACGCGTACGAGACGCTCAAAGTCTCTCTCTTTCTTCTTTCGTCTCAACCTTTTTTTTTTGCTTCCTTCTTAAGATCAAAAGAGATCGTTTTTTTTATCCAGAATTAGATCTTTGCGTTAAATAATTTCTTAGCACAATATGGCGGGAGAAGATAGCCGCGAAGCTCAAAAAGAGGAATCGAGTCCTCTCTTGCAAGGGAAAGAGAACGACAGCAAGATCTGCTCGAAAGGGGATGTTAAGGCTAAGGCGGCGTCGGTTGTTGTGCCTCCTCATGCGGCGGTGGAGGAATACGGTTGGACGGCGGATGGTAGCGTGATTGGCGAACCCATCAGGAGAAACCAGTGGAATTCTGGTCTTTTCACATGTCTTGGTCGTAATGATGAGTTTTGCAGCAGCGATCTCGAAGTTTGTGAGTAGTTTCGTTTTTGGATTTTGAGTGATTGGTTTTTTGAATTTTTGGGGTAATGGGTATGTTAATTTGGTTCGAGATTGATTGATATCTGATTGAAAAATTCAATCTTTAGATCTGATTGAGTTCAGAGATAATTGGGTCTAAGATGTGATATTTAATTAGGATATGTTGTGTGTTTAATGATTTGCTTTTGTTTTTTTTTTTGGGTTCTTTGTAGGTCTTCTTGGAAGTGTGGCTCCATGTGTGTTGTATGGAACTAATGCAGAGAGGCTTGGGTCTGCTCCAGGAACATTTTCAAACCACTGCTTGACTTATTTGGGATTGTACTTTGTTGGTAATTCTTTGTTTGGTTGGAACTGTCTTGCTCCATGGTTCTCTTATTCCAGCCGTTCTGCTATTCGTCGAAAGTTTAACCTTGAGGTAATGGTTTATGTTTCCTTCATATGATATAGACAAGTGAACTTGGGATAATTAAAGATGAGATTGATCACCTCTTGTCTTTATGTCTTTTTGATTGCGTGGATGATGATGAGTGGGGGGTATAGCCCCAAGAGATTGTTGTTTGGTTCCACTTCCACCAAATTCACTAGTATTTAGAACCCATAGAAGGGCTGGCGTGGTCTCCTAGATCTCCATTACAATAGTCTCGTTTCACAACCTTATTGGTCTCCCCGTTTTCATTCTATATATTGCCACTTTGTAAGGGCAAATTCCATCATCTTCTGACCTTATCTTTCATTTTGTTTTGGGTAAAAACAGGGAAGCTTTGAGGCTATGAACAGGTCTTGTGGTTGCTGTGGTAGTTGCATAGAGGATGAGATGCAAAGGGAACACTTGGAGATGACTTGTGACTTTGTTACACATGTACTTTGCCATACATGTGCCCTTTGCCAAGAAGGACGTGAGCTCCGCAGGAAGGTTCTTCACCCAGGTTTCAATGCTCAGTCTACCGTGGTCGTGATGCCACCTAGAGAGCAAACCATGGCTCGTAAATGAAGCTTGCTTTGAGTCGAATGGTCTAAGTAGCACTTGTATTGTTGTGTTGTGTACACGTTGGTGAAACAAGTGTCTTGTGTGGAACATGAACCATGATATTGTCTTTTGCTTACGTTTTTTTTGAATA